>NW_023994612.1:0-222500 GCF_015586225.1 Lucilia sericata
TATGATTTGGTACAATTAGAAGCAAAAGTGTACTATTTTTCACGCAATTTTGTAAAATTTTAAAATGTAATTTGCTATCCCTGGCCCCTTCAAAAAATAACTTTAACCCTTTATAGTCCAAGAGCTGAAATCTTTTTGATTTTTTGTGACATGATAGAATTCGGTAAATAGTAAAATACGTTTTACTCAGAAATTTAAAATTTTTTGTTATTAGCGTTTTATTAATGATTTTTTGATTGATTTTAAAATCGATTTTTATGATACAAGAAATTTTAAATTGTTTATTTTTTTTTATTAATAATAAATTTACACAAAATTGTCTACAAAATCTTATAAAAACAACGAAACTTTTTTTCCCCTTTTATAAAATTTTTAAAAATCGAAATTATCTTACCAATTTAGCTTGAACACAAAATTTAACTTTTTATCAAAACTGAAATTCAATTTAGCATAAGTGAATAGTTTTGCCACATATCATGTTAAAATACATACATACATACATACATACATACAAAACAGTTAAGTGGAATCTCATGAATGTGCTTCACTAATTTGATTCGAAAATAAGTGCCTAGGACCTATTTTAGAGTCAATTTTTGGGTTTGTTACAGAAATGTTACACGCTATAAAGGCTTAAGTTCATGATTGGCTTCAAAAAGCCTGTATAAGAACGATATTCTACACAAACAATTGTTATATGAATCAAAATCTCTCTACCAAATTTCATGTGGGTCAGTCCATAATTGACCGAACACCCCATATTACCTCTCTTACAACAAATCGGTTTACTGTAGTGAATCGTTCAAAAATTAATGTACTATAAGATTTAACAAAAATGATATGAAACTAATAACTCTTTCAAATTGTGTAGACCTCGGTACATAATTAATGGACTTATTCCGAAAATCTCCCTGATGTTCATATTAATATCAATATATCGACACCCTATATTCAAAAAGTGCTAACTCAATCTTGGGCCAGAGTGAGTTTTTGATGGCAAATGATTCCTCAATACATTCTCCACGTCTGGTATAAATTTGGGATCAAAATATTAACTTTTGTGCTTTTTGTATCTGTTTTGTCTACTACACAAAGTAGAATATTTTTTTAAGAAAATAAGTGCTATCTCCCATAGTAATTTTTCAACATTTTTTGAAAGATTAATTTTATTAAATATTTATCTCCGCTATTATAAAATATGACATACTGAACAGGAATCTGTTTAATAAATTGGAATTCAATATTTAGTTTCGGAAATATAGTCATTTTTATTTTACCAATAAATGTTTCAATTTTAAAATTTTCCTTTGAACAAAATGTGCTAACTAAAGATAAATCCTTGAAAAACACAAAATGTATTAATTTGTATATAATTATAAATTGGTAAGATTATTATAAACATATTATGGAAAGAAAGTTATTAATTTGTTCAACATTATAAAAATTAAACAGTTTTTTTCCTCTCCTGAAAACTAGACATTTTTGAATTAGCACTTTTTGAATATAGTGTCTCGAAATGTGTAATTTTAAAAATTTTCGAACATGATTCTCTGATTTCGATGAAATTTGGTATACACATTTTTTGTATCAATACAAAATTAAAAGTTTTCCAAATTTTTCAAATTCGTTACGGTTTAGAGGTTGAAAATCCACATTTTTTCTCAAAGGCATAAAATTTAATATCGTATATTTTCTAAACTACTTTTCCGATTTTATAATTTTTGTATCTTCCATTTTTACTACACTAAAATATACAACATATACAAACAACAGAATGGGACCATGAGGGGATCTCTAGAAAGTTAACTTTTAGTAAAACAGTCCATATCATTTCTATACAAATTTAAAAATTTATACTTTTGTTCATTGATGAAAAAAAAAAATAATTTAAACAAAAAATAAATAATGTGAATTAATTTACTAAAATTCAATTTTCTTGCGATCTCCTCATGAACCCATTCTATTTTTTTTTTTGTGATATAATTGCCAAGCTACTTTTAAAATTGTTTAAACCTAGAAAACCCATAAAAACTAGACTAGAAATAATAATGTTAATATTTTTAAGAAAAAATAAAAATCCCCAAAAATAGCGGAAAAATTACAAAAAAATCCCCAAATTTTACGAAAATCCCCAAAACCCTCCCCATGAAAATCTGTCCCCAAATAAAACTTGAAATCCCCAATTTGGGGACAAATCCCCACATCTGGCGACACTGCGTCTGATCATGTATAAACATTGTACTGGGAGAATGTTTACAAAAGGTTTATGTATGTGTGTGTAGAGAACACTAAGAATAATTTTATTGTAGTATGTATCGATATGGTGTTATAAAAACTTTTACTATTCTGATTGTACCAAAAGAAACTAATAATACAAAAGAAATAAATAGTAATACCATTTGACTCCAATACGAAAAAAATATCATCAACATTGCAATTGTAGCTTGAATTGGTCACAACAAGGAAAAGGAAATAAAATTAATATTCCATACAAAGCTTATACAAAAGTATTTATATACATTTTTGACATACAGAATTTCTTAATAAAATCTTGCCTTACAATCTCAGGATCGGACGCCACGCCCCTTTTTACACCAGCTTTTTGTAAAACAATCATTAAACCAAATTTACGTTCAGGCATACAAAGAACTACTGATCCGATTTTCATGAATACTATTATAATGAATGTTGTGGTACTGTTCATACATTACATCTTCAAAACCTATAATATAAATATAATAATAAATATATATGAAACTCTTTTTATACTCTTCCACTACATAACTAATAAACTTATTTACATAAAATTTGGCGTTTAATAGGTCTAACCTCAGAAGTTAACAAGTTAGAGTGCTATATTCGGCTATGCCGAATCTTAAATACCCTCCACCAGCAAGCTACTTTTTATTAAAAACCATTTAACTATTTTATTTTTAGATAACTTGACTTCACATAGGAGCTACGACCAATTACGGGCCTCTCCAGAAAAAAATTCGTAGAGTGATTCATATGTATGTACACAAAACATATTTGTGTCGAATTTTATCAAGATAGCTTTATTTAACAATAAAATATGTGAGTTTAAATGATTTTCGGAAGAGAGCCTTATATGGGAGCTATGACCAATAATGGACCGATCCGGGGAGAAATTGTTGGAATGATTTATACGTATACAAAACATACAAGTTGAATTTTATACCGATAGCTTTATTTATCAACGAAACATATGCGTTTATTTCGTAGAGTGATTCATATATAGACGAAACATATTTGTGTCGAATTTTATCAAGATACCTTTATTTGACAATTAAATATGTGAGTTTAAATGATTTTCGGAAGAGAGCCTTATATGGGAGCTATGACTAAAAATGGACCGATCCGAAATGAAATTTGGTAGAATGATTGTATGTACACAAAACATATTCAGCTCGAATTTTATCACGAAAGCTTTATTTTTATTTGTCAATGAAATACGTGTGTTTAGGCGATTTTTGGAAGTGGACCTTACATGGGAGCTGTGACCAATTGTAGACCGACTGAGATCTACGTTGGAGAAATTTGGTAGAATGATTTGTATGTACATAAAACATATTCAGCTCGAATTTTATCACGAAAGCTTTATTTTTATTTGTCAATGAAATACGTGTGTTTAGGTGATTTTTGGAAGTGGACCTTACATGGGAGCTATGACCAATTGTAGACCGACTGAGATCTACGTTGGTTATTTCTATTCATATTATATTTGTATGTACATAATTTTGTGTTGATACCGATATATTTGAGGGAGTTATTAACGATAAACTTATATCCGGGAATATACCCCTTGTATGGGTGCTATGGGATATATTGGATCAATTGTTATGACTTTGAACATACTTGATCCCTGGAACAAAAAATATTGTCTGACAAAATTCATCGAAATATCGTTGGTAGTTTCTGAGAAAACTACCTAAGAATTGGGAAAAAAACTTTATTTTTTTCGAGGTAGTCTGAAATTTTTAATCATAACTTTTTACGTCGTGAACCGGTTTTACTGATTTTCAATACCAAACTGGACCGGATAATAAGGAATGTTTTGAGTGAGTTTCGTGAATATTTATTGCTTTGTTTTAACGTGAGCGTGTTTTACACAGACAGACAGACCGACGTAGCTAAATCGACACAGAATTTCATAAGGATCAAGAATATATATACTTTGTTGGGTCTCAAATGAATATTTCTTGGTGTTACACACGGAATGACAAAGTTATATATACCATCTATCACCACTGATGATGGTGGAGGGTATAAAAAAACTCTATATGATATTGAGTGGATGATACGCACATTTTTATGTTCACTTTTTGAATAACTGCTATAACACCAAATTTCTAGGCTAAATATAAAAAACATGAACCGATTTTCAAGAAATTTGGCAACATACAATGTTTGAGGAAGAGAATGTTTAATACACCAAATCCGAATAAATATACCTATAGGACTAATTTCGGGCCTGTTGTGATCTTAATGAAATGCAATGACCTTTTTTCGTCCACTTTTTGTTACATTATAATGCTAAAGAACATGATATATAATTCCCATAGTATATGAGAATTATTATTTAATTAAATCTGCTGAATATTCTCAGAAAATAACTATTTTAAAACAGAATCTTTATTAGATCTTAAATGAATGTCTACGATGCCACATTTGTATGCAGAATAAAAACTACTGAACAAAAACCGCTTCTAAAATAGGGAAAATAATATAATCATATTACATTTTCACTTAAATTCGAATTTTAAATCGGCTGTGGTTTCTTCCTTTAACACCGTAATCACTCATATTTTCCATACAAATCGAGTTTTATATCAAAAATAAAAAAATTAAATTTATTGTTAATCGAGATAACAATAAAAATCTATGATCAGGTAAATATGTCATCAAAAAATTATCTTGATATAAATTCGGCTGCCATTTTTCAAATGCAGCTCAAATCTAACAAACCATGAAGATATGTATTTGACTACACTACTGTCCCGAAAGACAGCATTGTTGCAAATATTAAATAGGTAGACATCTCAAACGATGCATAGATTCATATAAAATTTGGATAAATTTTGATATCTTTTTATATTTTTTAAAATTATCAACCAAAAATTCTGCACAACTTTTTCTGTATGTAGCGCCGTATTTATTCTAAGCTTTTCAAATTAAATAATAATTTTGAATAACTCCAGCACACATTTACCATTTACAAATAATAAGTAAAATTATTTGGGTATCTGCTTTGTACATCTGACGATATTCTTCATATTTTTGAGATCAGAAAAAAAATTAATTTTATTATTTTTAAAGGAATTTGAAATTTTCCAAATTTTTCATAATTTTGTGCAGAATGCTTCATGATCGTTTCAGAGTTTCTTCAATTACCCGTACTTTTTCAAATAGAATGAAAATCGCTTGAAATTTTGTACGGTTAATGGTACATATTTTTGTAGTTAATAAAATGCCCCGAAGCCTTTTGTCTCTATACACCAGGGTATTACAATTCAAAGTACGGTGTCTGCACATGGGAAAAATAAAACAACTAATTTGAAAGTGTCCTTAGTTCCCTACCAGTGATTGAGAATGCTGGTTTCAGTATAATTACTAAAAAAAAGTTTCCTAAATGTTTCTACAAATTCGTCAAAATTTCCTAATTAAAGCTCATTTTCAATTTGTAAATTTTTATACCCACCATCAAAAAAGATGGAGGGTATATTGATTTTATATATATTCTGGGTCCTCGTAAGATTCTAAGACGATCTAGCTATGTCCGTCCGTCTGTCTGTTGTTGGCACGATAGCGTCCACAAAAAAAGAGATAGGAAGATGAAACTTACCCAAAATATTCTTTATTGATTAGAAAATTTTGGTACGGAAAATGGGCTAAATCGGTCTACTATTTCACATAGCCCCTATACAAGTGTCCCCCCGGAATACTGTGTATAAAGGTTAAAACAGTCACAAATTCGTTGATTATGTCGCAATTTCGACAAAATTTTGCACAAGTCAGTTTTTTGCCTCCAGAAATCAAATTCTGAATTATGGCGGACATGGAACCATAATTGACCCTATCCCCCATATTAGGTCCCCTCAGAAAAATGGCTTTAACGCCCATAACTGGCTTAAAAATAACTGTATGGCGATGAAATTCGGCACAAACAAGTTTTATGGAAACCCAAATCTCGAAGAAAAATTTTATGATGGTCCGTCCATAATTGACCCTACCCCCCATATAATTTCCCCTAAGGAAAATGGCTTTAACGCCCATAACAGGCTTAAAAATAACTGTATGGCGATGAAATTCGGCACAAACAAGTTTTATGGGCACCCAAATCTCTAAAAAAATTTTTATGATGATCCGTCCATAATTGACCCTACCCCCCATATAAGGCCCCCTCAGGAAAATGGCGTTAACGCTTATAACTAGCTTAAAAATAACTGTTTGGCGATGAAATTCGGCACAAACAAGTTCCATGAGAATCCAAATCTCTAAGAAAAATTTTATGATGATCCTTTCATAATTTACCCTACCCCCCATATAAGGTCCCCTCAGGAAAATGGTTTTAACGCCCATAACTGGCTTAAAAGTAACTCTATGACGATGAAATTCGGCACAAACAAGTTTTATGGGAACCCAAATCTCTAAGAAAAATTTTATGATGGTCCGTCCATAATTGACCCTACCCCCCATATAAGGTCCCCTCAGGAAAATGGCTTTAACGCCCATAACTGGCTTAAAAGTAACTGTATAGCGATGAAATTCGGCACAAACAAGTTTTATGGGAACCCAAATCTCTAAGAAAAATTTTATGATGATCCGTTCATAATTGACCCTACCCCCCATATAAGGTCCCCTCAGGAAAACGGCTTTAACGCTCATAATTGGCTTAAAAATAACTGTATGGCAATGAAGATCGGCACAAACAAGTTTTATGAGAACCGAAATCTCTAAGCAAAATTTTATGATGATCCGGCCATAATTGACCCTACCCCCCATATAAGGTCCCCTCAGGGAAATGACTTTAGCTCTTCTTTTAAAGCCAAAATAACTATACTGGGATGAAATTCTAAAGAATAAGACCTGTTAGGACATAAATCTCTATACCAAATTGTATGATAATCGGTCATTATTCCACATATAAGATCCCTCCCAGAAAATTACCTTCATGCTCCTATAAAGACTACGAATAACCATAAAGCGATGAAATTCGACATAAACAAGTCTTATAAGGATTGGTTCATAATTGACCTACATAAATGTGTTTTTGTTTATAAATATTTTTAATAGTTTAGTAATATAATTAATTAAACTTAACTCTCCTATTGTATATTCCTAATGTTTATATTAGTATCGATATATAATAATAAAATTCAGCGTAAGTCTAAAATATGTATGTGTAAATGGTTGTAAACAATAATAAAATAAATTTTTCTTAAAGATCTGTGTCCCTAGTTAGTCCCAACTTCTGAAATGCACTTAAATTTTATAAACGATTTGATGGTGGGTATATAAGATTCGGCATAGCCGAATATAACACTTTTACTTGTTAAGGGATATTTTTGTCCAGAAACTGACTTAAAGTATTAAACAAAATGCAGAAAAATATAATAATTTTCGTTATAAGCTAAATTTTGACATCTATTAAAAAAAGTATAGTCATTACAGACAGAATCATTTTATTTTAGAAGAAACCCGGGCAACGCCGGGTTCACGCAGCTAGTCCTATATATATGTATAAAACAGACTCATTGTTTGTTTGTTTGTGTGTTTGTTAGGCTTTCGCCGCAAAACTTCTGAACCGATTTACATGAAATTTGGACCGCTAATAGGTCTAACCCCAAGAGGAACAATAGGCTATATAAGATCTTGATCGGATGCCATGCTTTTTGTAAAACTATTATTACACCAATTTTGCAATAACAATATGCAAAAACTACTGAAATTTTGCATACCGATATATATAAGCTTGGAAAGAACTATAGGCTATATATAAGAACTTGATCCGATGCAACGCCCCTTTCTAAGCCCACTTTTTTTTAAAACTATTCTAACCTATATCTTATCCTATAATTATATGAAAGAGAAAGTTTGTTACGCTTTCACGGACAAACTGCTAAACCGATTTTCATGAAATTTAGAACACTAATAGTTCTATTCTAAAGTGGAACAATAGGCTATATAATATCATGATTTGACGTCACTATTTTTCTTATGCTCACTTTTTTCTATATAACTGTTATAGACTATATAACTGTGGACGCTACCCACATTTTTATGTTCGCTTTTTGAATAACAGCTATAACACCAAATTTCTATGCTAAATATAAACAAGTAAGAAATTATAGTCGGGCGTGGCCGACCATATGATACCCTACACCAATTGCGAATATTAAATGTGATTAATTTCAATAATGAAGCTTTTCTGTTAATCTTATATAGGTTCCAAATAATGTCTGTTCATGTTCGGTTGTATGCTGACTAGGAGAAATAAAAGACCGATTTCAATCATATTCAACAGCCATCGTCAGTGGATCAAGAGAATAGTATGTGACCCATTTTAACAAATTATATTCAAAATTGCGATCTGTTACGTGCACACAAGGCTTACACGGTCACAAAGACGGACATAACGTAATAAGGACAAATTTTTTTGAGTGTTACAAACATCACCACATTGTGCCGACTTTTGGATAGATAGTAGTATATTAGTCGTAGTTAAAAGATAAACGGCCGAAATCGGAAGGTCCGGATGTATGGAGGCTAAGGCAGAAATTGAGCCGATCCTTATAAAATGTATTATTGGGAATTATCTATATACATATATAAAAATGAATGTGTGTTTGTTTGTATGTTTATATGTTTGTATGTTTGAACGTTATAAACTACTAAATGGCTAAACCGATTTTCTTCAAATTTTCACAGCACATTCCTGTGTGTCTGGCAATAGGCTACTTTTTATTTCCGATCATGGCGAAAAATGACAGTGTTATTTATAATTACATATCAAACTTAGTTGTGGCAATTTTTGGGAAGATAGTAGTATGTATATTTATAGTAGTTATGAGCTAAAAGGCCCAAATCGGTAGGTCCGGTTGTATGGGGGCTAGGGCAAAAATTGGTCCGATCCTTATAAAATTTTATATAAAATGTTTATATAAAATCTATTTGTGGCATATTTCATCGTGATACTAGTGTTTATAAGTGAATTGTGGACATTCAAGTAATTTTCTGAAGGGGATTTTGTATGGGGGATAGGGTCAAATAATGCCCGATCATTATAAAAATCGACAGTGTTATTTATAATTATATCAAACTTAGTTGTGTCGATTTTTGGAGAGATAGTAGTATATTTGACAAAGTTATAGCTAAAAGGCCCAAAGCGGAAGGTCCGCTTATATGGGGGCTAGGGTAAAACTTCGTCCGATCCCTATAAAATTTATTGTTGGGAATTATGTTTATATAAAACTCATTTATG
Organism: Lucilia sericata; assembly: GCF_015586225.1. NCBI lineage: Eukaryota > Metazoa > Arthropoda > Insecta > Diptera > Calliphoridae > Lucilia > Lucilia sericata. Next base: position 9,503 of record NW_023994612.1, read on the forward strand.
CCAAATTTCATCGTGATACTTGTATTTATAAGTGAATTGTGAACATTCAAGTCATTTTCTGAGGGGGACTTTGTATGGGGGCTAGGGTCTAATAACGCCCGATCTTTACGAAAATTACTAGAATTATTAAGACACATATAAAACTAAATTTTTCCAATTTTTGTAGAGATAGCAGTTCATTTAACATAATTATGAGCTCAAAAGCCCTATTCGGGGGGTCCGGTTGTATGGGGCCTAGGTGAAATAATGGACCGATTTCAACCATTTTCAATAGCGTTCGTCCTTGGATCAAGAGAAGTGCATGTTCCAAATTTCATCAAATTATCTCAATTGCGACCTGTAGAGTGCGCACAAGGTTTACATGGACACACAGACAGACGGACGGACATAGCTTAATCGACTCAGGAAGTGATTCTGAGCCGATTGGTATACTTTAAGGTGGGTGTAGGACCAATATTTTTGGGTGTTACAAACATCAGCACAAACGCATAATAAACTCCCCACTATAGTGGTGTAGGGTATAAAAACATGAACCGAATTTGAAGAAATTTGGCAACAGACAGTGTATTTTTAGAATCAACTTTTTGATCTGGATTTTATGCTTCATGAAATTTTGCATGACATGGAAGGTTAGGTTAGTTTGAGGAAAAGAATGTTTAATACATTAAATTCGAATAAATACACCTATACTACTAATTTCGGGCCTGTTATAATCTTAATGAAATGCAATGACTTTTTTCCGTCCATTTTTTGTTACATTTATAATGCTCATGATATGTACTTCTAATACTTAATGAGAATTATTATTTAGGTAGTTAAAATTTTTATCAAAAATTTATTTTTATTTGAAAACTCTAAAATGTTTGTACTTACTTTACGATTAGGTAAAATAAAAATCTGTAATCAATTTAATTAATTATCAAAAATCGATTTTCATCTAAAGCGTAAAATCGGTTGTGGATTCGTATACCCTATCACTTACATTTTCCACGCGAAAACTATTCTTATTTCAAAACCTGTAATCTGCTGCATATCGTCAAAGAAAACTATTTTAAAACAGAATCGGAAATTTTTTATCAAAGTTATATTGTTGTAGATCTGTATATATTACTCCCATCATTTATATTTTCCACCGGTAAACTATTTTTATTTCAAAACCTTTAATTTGCTGTATATCCTCAGAAAATAACAATTTTAAAAGCGAATCGGATGTAGTTTCCTACGATCGAGAAAACTATAAACTATATTAGATCTTGAATGAATGTCTACGATGCCACTTCTGTATGCAGTACTGAACAAAAACCGCTCCTAAACTAGGGTAAATAATATATTCATATTACATTATTCACAAAAATTCGAATTTTAAATTTAAATCTACAAATCCATCTAGAAAAGCATTTATATCTCCCCTTAAAATTTCTATTTATATAACTCTTTAAAAATTTACTTTAAATAACTCTCAATTCGAGAAAAAAAAGATCCGTAATCACTCATATTTTACATACAAAACTATAAAATTTAAATTTATTCTTAAATCGAGATAACAATAAAAATCTGCAATAAGTTAAAACAAGTAAGAGTGTTATATTCGGCTGTGCCGAATCTCATATACCCACCATCAAACCGTATGCCGTAAAAGGAATGCTCCCATATAAACATCAGGGTGATGTTTGGCTTAAGACAATTATGGACCGAGCTCTTTTGAACTAACAAAATATTAATTTTTAATATTTTGTACTGTACTTGTAATTATCAGAGTTTTCTTCATCAAATTTTCTAAAGAGGATCTCATATGTGGTGTATGGTCAATTGTTGACCTATCCTCATAACTTTTTGTAGACTGATTTTGGTTCATATAAAACTTGTTTACATTCGCTGTTCTCGCATGTTTATGCCAGCAATTAGCGTTCATGTAATTTTATAAAGGGGCTTATATGGGGGGGTAGGGTGAATTACCGACACATTCCGCATGAAATTCGGAGCGAATTTCATAACCGTATTTCATAACTCATATTTTTAAACCAGTAATGATCGTTTAAGAAATTTTCTAAAGGGGACCTTGTATGGGCGGTAGGGTAAATTATGGACCGATCCTCCCTAAATTTAGTGGTGAGATTTTGGCACGCATTAAACTTATGTGCGTCAATTTTCGTCACTACATTCATATTTTTAAGCCAGTAATGAGCAGTATAGTTATTTGCAGAGGGGGGCCTTATATGGGGGAAGGGTCATTTATGGGCCGATCCAAAAAAAAAAAAAAAATTGGTACAGAGATTTTGGCTCGTAAGAAACTTACGTGTGTAGCATTTTATCGCTTTACTCTTATTTTTAAGACAGTAATGAGCGTTAAAGCTATTTCCTGAACTGGACCCAATAGGGGGAGAAGGGCCAATTATGGACCTATCCATAATAAAAGTTATTAAAAAGATTTTGGCTCGCGAGGAACTTAATTGTGTAAAATTTTATTGCTAAATTCGTATTTTTTAGCCAGTAATGAGCGTTAAAGTCATTTTCAGAAGGGGACCTTATATGGGGGTAGGGTCATTTATGGGCCGATCTTAAAAAACATTCGTAGAGCGATTTCGGTTCGTAAGAAACTTACTTATACCGAATTTCATCGCTATACTCGCATTTTTGGACCAGTAATGAGTGTTAAAGTAATTTTCTAAAGGGAACCTTATATGAGGGGTAGGGTCAATTATGGACCGATCCTCAAAAAACTTGGTAAAAAGATTTTGGCTCACATGAAACTTATTTATGTCGAATTTCATCGCTATACTTGCATTTTGGGGCCAGTAATGAGTGTTAAAGTCATTTTCAGAAGGGGACCTTATATGGGGGGTAGGGTCATTTATGGGCCGAACCTAAAAAAAATTGGTTAAAAGGCTTTGGTTCGCAAGAAACTGACTTATACTGAATTTTATCGCTATACCCGAATTTTTAGGCCAGTAATGAGTGTTAAAGTCATTTTCTGAAAGGGACCTTATATGGGGGCTAGGGTCATTTATGGGCCGATCCTGAAAAAATTTGGTAGAAAGATTTTGGCTCATATGGAACTTATTTATGTCGAATTTCATCGCTATACTTGTACTTCTGAAGAAGTTATGCCCGTTGAAGCTGTTTTTTGGAGGTCCACTTGTATGGGGGCTATCCGAAAAAGTGGACCGATATTGCCCATTTTCAATACCAAACAAACCTTAACAATAGAGAATATTTGTGCAAAATTTCAACTGTCTAGCTCTTCTCGTGTGGTCCCTATCGTGATTTCAACAGACAGACGGACAGACGGACGGACATGGCTAGATCGTCTTAGAATTTAATAAGGACCCGGAATATATATACTTTTATGGGTCTATGAGCAATATTTCGATGTGTTACAAACGGAATGACAAAATCAATATACCCCCCATCTTTTTTGATGGTGGGTATAAAAACATCAAAAATTATCTTGATATAAATTCGGTTGCCATTTTTTTAAATGCAGCTCAAATCTAAAAAACCATGATATGTATTTGACTACTCATTTGAGTATCCTGAAAGACAGCACTTTTGCTAATCTTATATAGGTAATACCTCTGAAACGATGCATATAAAGCATTGTTAATATAAAATACGGATGAATTCATCTTTCAATATCTTTTTATACTATTAGAAAATTATCCACCAAAAATTCTGCACGTATGTAGCACCGTATATATTACAAGCTTTTCAAATTAAATAATGATTATGAATAATTCCAGCACACATTTTCCATTTACCATTAACAAATTTCGAAATTTTTTAATTAGAGGAAGATGTGGATATTTTAATTAGTAAAATTATTTGGTAACTTTTTGGTATATCTGATGATATTTGATCTTTAAACCTTTATTTCTTCGGATTTAATAAGTGGTGTCTAAATCCATCCAAAACTTTAGTGTGGATGCATAAAAGCTAATGAATAAAAATAATATTTTTAAACATACTTCTTTATAAATGGATGTATTTTTGAAAAACAAAAACGAAACAAGTTAGAGTGTTATATTCGGCTATGCCGAATCTTAAATACTCTACCAGCAAGCTACTTTTTATTGAAATGAAACTATCTAATTTTTAGATAACTTGGCAAAATTTTTGTTTCCGTATTGCGGGTACTAGCATTTATGCATATGTCAAACTAATTTTAATTATGTCAAGATATATGTATGTATATTAATAGGCCAGTTTAAAAACATTTTAATATATTGATTTATCTGTACACAGAACATTTTGAATTTTATCCGGATGTAATCATTTAATTACGAATTAAGTAATTTTCAGAATTATACCTTATATGGGAGCTAAGACAATCTATGGATCGATCCGGAAAAAAATTCCGTAGAATGATTTATATATACAAAATACACATTTATGTCGAATTTTATCCCGATAACTTTGATCGTCAATGTGCATTTGAGTAATTTTTGGAAAGGGTCCTTATATGGGAGTTGTGACCAATTATGGACCGATCATGAAAAAATTTCGTATAATGATATATATGCAAAAAAATTCAAGTCGAATATTACTCCAATAGATTTATTAATTAATAAAATAAAAGCGTTTAAGAGATTTTCGGAAGTGGACTTTATATACGAGCTATGACCAATTAAGGGCCTCTCCAGAAAAATTTCGTAGAGTGATTCATATGTATGTACACAACACATATTTGTGTCGAATTTTATCAAGATAACTTTATTTGACAATGAAATGTGTAAGTCTAAATGATTTTCGGAAGGGGGCCTCATATGGGAGCTATGACCAATAATGAACCGAACCGGGGAAAAATTGGTAGAATAATTCATATGTACACAAAACATATTCAAGTTCAATTTTATACCGATAGCTTTATTTATCAATGAAACATATGGGTTTAAGTGATTTTCGGAAGTGGACCTTATATGGGAGCTATGACCAATTATTGTCCTATCCGAAAATAAATTCGTAGAATGATTCATATATATGCGAAATATATTTGTGACGAATTTTGTCAAAATACCTTTATTTGACAATTAAATATGTGCGTTTAGGTGACTTTTGGAAGTGGACCTTATATGGGAGCTATGAGCAATTGTGGACTGACTGAGATCTACGTTGGTAGTAAAATTTCTATTCATATTATATTTGTATGTACAAAATGTTGTGTTGGTACCGATATATTTGAGGGAGTTATTAACAATAAACTAATTTCCGGGAATATACACCTTTGTATGGGGGCTATGGGAAATATTGGATCAATTGTTATGAAAAAATGTGTGACAAAATTCATTGAAATATCTTTGGTAGTTTCTGAGAAAACTACTTAAGAATTGGGAAAAAACGTTATTTTTCTCGAGGTAGTCTGAAGTTTTTTTATACCCACCATCAAAAAAGATGGGGGGTATATTGATTTTGTCCATCCGTGTGTAACACATCGAAATATTGCTCATAGACCCCATAAAGTATATATATTCTGGGTCCTCGTAAGATTCTAAAACGATTAAGCTATATCCGTCCGTCTGTCCGTCTGTCTGTTGTTGGCACGATAGCGTCCACAAAAAAAAGAGATAGGAAAATGAAACTTACCCTAAATATTCTTTATTGATTAGAAAATTTTGGTATTGAAAATGGGCTAAAGCGGTCCACTATTTCACATAGCCCCCATACAAGTGTCCCCCCGGAATACTGTGTATAAAGGTTAAAACAGTCACAAATTCGTTGATTATGTCGCAATTTCGACAAAATTTTGCACAAGTCAGTTTTTTGCCTCCAGAAATTATGGCGGACATGGGACCATAATTGACCCTATCCCCCATATAAGGTCCCCTCAGAAAAATGGCTTTAACGCCCATAACTGGCTTAAAAATAACTGTATGGCGATGAAATTCGGCACAAACAAGTTTTATAGGAACCCAAATCTCTAAGAAAAATTTTATGATGGTCCGTCCATAATTGACCCTACCCCCCATATAAGGTCCCCTCAGGAAAACGGCTTTAACGCTCATAATTGGCTTAAAAATAACTGTATGGAGATGAAATTCTGCATAAACAACTTCTATGTGAACCGAAATCTCTGAGTCAAATTTTATGATGATCGGTCCATAATTGACCCTATCCCCCATACAAGGTCCCCTCAGGAAAATGACTTTAACGCTCATTGCTTGCTTAAAAATAACTGTATGGAGATGAAATTCTGCCTAAACAAGTTCTATGTGAACCGAAATCTCTGAGAAAAATTTTATGATGATCCGTCCATAATTGATTCTACCCCTCATATAAGGACCCCTCAGGAAAATGACTTTAACGCTCATTACTGGCTTAAAAATAACTGTATGGCAATGAAGATCGGCACAAACAAGTTTTATGAGATCCGAAATCTCTAAGCAAAATTTTATGATGATCCGGCCATAATTGACCCTACCCCCCATATAAGGTCCCCTCAGGAAAATGACTTTAGCTCTTCTTTTAAAGCCAAAATAACTATACTGGGATGAAATTCTAAAGAATAAGACCTGTTAGGACATAAATCTCTATACCAAATTGTATGATAATCGGTCATTATTCCACATATAAGATCCCTCCCAGAAAATTACCTTCATGCTCCTATAAAGACTACGAATAACCATACAGCGATGAAATTCGACATAAACAAGTCTTATAAGGATTGGTTCATAATTGACCTACATAAATGTGTTTTTGTTTATAAATATTTTTAATAGTTTAGTAATATAATTAATTAAACTTAACTCTCCTATTGTATATTCCTAATGTTTATATTAGTATCGATATATAATAATAAAATTCAGCGTAAGTCTAAAATATGTATGTGTAAATGGTTGTAAACAATAATAAAATAAATTTTTCTTAAAGATCTGTGTCCCTAGTTAGTCCCAACTTCTGAAATGCACTTAAATTTTATAAACGATTTGATGGTGGGTATATAAGATTCGGCATAGCCGAATATAACACTTTTACTTGTTACTTATAACTTTTTACTTCGTATTTCGATTTACTGATTTTCAATACCAAACTGTACCGGATAATAAAGAATGTTTTAAGTGAATTTCGTGACAGACAGACGGACATAGTTAAATCGACTCATAAGGATCAAGAATATATATACTTTGTTGGGTCTCAGATCAATATTTCTTGGTGTTACACACGGAATGTCAAAGTTATATATACCCTCTATCAGCACTGATGGTGGTGGAGGGTATAAAAATTTCCAGAAATATATTTCTTGTTAAAGAAATATCTGACATTTGATAGATTCTAAACAGAATATCCAAGAGCTTTTGGAAACATGTTACAAAAATATGAAAAATGAATTAGTTGCAAAGCTATGCGACTAGTATCTTGTACCTATATCTGAAAAACTATTAGAGCTAGAATTTTAAAATTTTACATGAAGAGCTTTGACATTCATGTGAACATTTTGAAAATAACGGGCGGACTTTCAATAGTGGGCTCCCATATGAATTAAAAACAAGTTAGAGTGTTATATTCGGCTGAGCCGAATCTTAAATACACTCCACCAGCTACTTTTATATTAATATAATATATATTAGTTTTCTCATCCCAAGACGCCAAGCCCCTTCTACGCCCACTTTTTATAAAACTATCCTTACCTATAACTACTGAACCGATTTACATGAAATTTAGAACCTAATAGTTCTATTCTAAGTGGAACAATAGGCTATATAAAATCATGATTGGACGTCACGATTCCTTTTATGCTTACATCTATATATATAAAAATGAAAGTGTGTTTGTATGTATGTATGTTTGTTTGTTTGTGCTTTATAGACTGCTTAACGGCTGGACCGATTTTCCTGTAGTTTTCACAGTTTCTTCCTGTATGTCTGGAAGGAACTATAGGCTACTTTTTATGTTGAAATTTCATGTGGGCGACGTGCCACGCCCATATTAAGAAAATATTAAATTAGTATATCTGAGATAATATAATGGTTAGAGTCTTCAAATTTTGTAGGGGGCGTGGCACCTCCCATATAAATTAAATACAAAAATGCGTTTATCTTGGAAACTATTATAGTTAGAATATTAAAAATTTGCACGAGTAACTTTAACATCCATGTAAACATTTTGGAAAATAAATTGGCGGACTACCCATGAGGGGAGCAGCACCTCCCATTAATAAAATACAAAAATTGGTTTATCTGGGAAACTAATAGAACTAAATTCTTCAAATTTTGCACTAAGAACTTAAATATTCATCTGAACATTTTGGAGAAAAAAGAGCGAACTTTCGTCATGGGGGGCTTGGAGCCCTCATATAAATTAAATAGGAAAACTTTGACAATTCATGAGAACATTCATAGAATAACGGGCGGACTTTCAATGGGGGGCTTGGCACCTCACATATGAATTAAATACAAAATTTCGCTTATCTGGGAAACTAATAGAACAAGATTCTTCAAATATTGCAAGAAGAACTTTATTATACATATGAACATTTTGGAGAAAAAAGGGCGGACTTTCATCTGGGGGCTGTGAGTTCCCATATGAATTAAATAGAAAAATTCGTATATCTGAGAAACTATTAGAGCTAGAATCTTCAAATTCTACATGAAGATCTTTGACATTAATGTGAACATTTAGAGAATAACGGGCGGACTTTCAATGGGGTCTTGGCAGCCCTATATGAATTAAATACAAAATTTCGTATATCTGGAAAAATATTAGATTTTTTTTTTTAATTTGTCATCGATTACATTAAAATCTTAATTAACGTTCCGAAAAAATGCATCTCTGGAAAACATTACAGTTAGAATAAAATTATTAAGAAGATTTTTTATTTATATTGTTTTTAGGGTAGCAAAGCACACTGGGTATAGCTAGTTTTTCTATATAATTGTTATACAAAAATTTCATTCGAGACTTAAAGAAAACTACTTAACCGTTTTACATGAAATTTTAAATACCGATAGGTCTGATCTCAGGAGGATGTTCTTACGCCAACTTTTTGTAAAACAATTATTATACCAAATTTACGTTCAAGCATACAAAAAAAACTACTGAACCAATTTACATGAAATTTATAACACTAATAGTTCTATTCTAAAGTAGAACAAGAGCCTACATAAAATAATGAATTGACGTCACGATTCTTCTTATGATCACTTTTTTCTAAATAATTGTTATACAAAACCGATAGGTCTTATCTCAGGATCAGGATCGGACGCCACGGCCCTTTTTACACCAGCTTTTTGTAAAACAACTATTAAACCAAATTTACGTTCAGGCATACAAAAAACTACTGATCCGATTTTCATGAAATCTATTACAATGAATGTTGTGGTATGAACAGTACGACACATCACATCTTCAAAACCTATAATATATAATAATAAATATATATGAAGCTCTTTTTTACATTTTCACTACATAACTAATTAACTTATTTACATAAAATTTGGCACTTAATAGGTCTAACCTCAGAAGTTAACAATTTCGAGTGCACAGTGGGGCAGAATCGAAATTTTTTGGAAATAAATCTGGCATTTCTAAACGGCTGATCCGATCGGGATAAAATTTGGCGTGAGCGTAGCCAAGGAGTATTCGAGTTTAAGTTTTGAAGATGAACCCCGCAGATACCCCAGGGACGGCGCTGTGGCGGCTCAAAATAGGGTACCTACGACATGTAAAATTTTTAAACTCGTGCCATTTTTTCATCCAAATACAAAGATTTTTATATTTTGTGAAAGCGCTCGACGAGATCTTGAAAAAACATGCTTATCTTCCTTACTACTTATCTCTTATAATATCCGAGTTATAGGCATTTACAAATTTAGTGATACAAAATTTACCATACCTTGGTCCGCCTTTTTTTGAATAACGGGCGTAATTTTGGACCAAATGGACATCTTGTTAGTTAGACAACAAAATTTCCAATAATATACAAAAAATTTCAGATCAATATCATTTACAGATCCAAAAATATACGTTTTTTTAATTTAAAAATTCAAAAAATTTTAGATTTTTGCCGTTTTTTTGCCAAAAATGTGTCTTAACTCTTTTATTAATAAAATAAAATTTTCTTTAAGAACATATAACAATTTTATAGTTTTATAAAAAGTATCTTTACGCAGAACGCTTTGGCGTAAAAAATTTGTCCTATTTTTTGAAAATGTTGCCACTGCGTCCTTCCGAATATGACCTATTTTTTTATCAAAACTTCAACTTTGGGCGACATGTTCTAAAATCCCAAAGCTGGGATCAGAAAACTGAAAGCACTTTTGGAAACCTCAATATGTTTTCTATTTACTCCAAAAGTATTTTCCCAGCCCTGAAAGAAATGTGGACCCTATGGGCAAAAAAGTAAAAAATCCCATTTTTGGGAATTGCGGGATGCCCTCTGACCTTTTCAATTTTTCTTATTTGAAAAGACAAATTTAACAAGCGTTGAAAATTTCATTGAGTTTTGTTCATAAATAAAGATTTTGTCATATATTACATATTTGTTTAATTTCTAAAACTATGATTTATATTAAAATTTTAATAGGGTCGCAGATAGCTACAACAATTTAGTCCATATTTATCCCTTAATATATTTTTTTAGTTACGTATGGAAATTATCGATTCGTTACAAAAAATTTCAAGCCAATATCTCAATTACATTCAAAAATATGTTCATTTAAACCTGTATCCTTTAATTTCATATTTTAGTATTAAATATGACATTTAAATCTTATATTTACCTATTTTCTATTTGTTTGCTTATCCTTATAATTAAAAGGTCCTATTATGCTTAAATTTTCAGAAATTTATAACTATTTTTTACCTAAATTTTTTCGACAGATCATTTCGTTCTGTTTCGTTTATGATCATGTAGGTAAAAATATACAGGTAATGATAATTTCGATTCATTCACTATTAATAAATATTAATGACTGAATTACAGATTATAGTAATATAGTCCTAAATGTTAATAGGTAGACAATTCGTAATTTTTTACTTTGGAATACCTGTATCGGAAATGTCAAGAATTGGTATATAAGTAAACGTCTCAGATTTTAAGTACCATATTTAATCTACAATGAAGATTACATTAAAGTACGAAGAGTTGTGTTCCGTTTTATGGAGTGTAACTTCAAAAGGGCCAGAAAGAATTGAAGATATTTCAAATTATATAAAAACTACATATAGTAGAAAAGTAGACAAAACGGGCATATCAAAAATTGAAAACTTTTTAAAACTTTTTGATGTAAAAAGTAAGTCTGTGGATGGAAATCAAAAGAAATTTCGATTAAAACTTTGTAGTTGGATGGAAACTACTACGGAAATCTCAACTTACAACACATCAACAGGAGCGCCTTGCAAGTCATACGAAGACTTATGTTCAAGGTCAAAAAAAAAAGAGGGTCACACAAAAACTTTTTTCAATCTCAAATGAGGAAATTGCTGATACATTTAACGAAATGCTGAAAAAGGAAAACCAACCTATGGATGCCGTACATATTGCAACTATTCTTCCTAATGCATCACCAAAACGACTTAAGCGAATTGTGGAAAGTATACCAACTCCAACATCACAATCAAATTTTACTGAAGAGGAAGCAATAGCGCTTATGTTGGAACTGGGTCTCAGTCGAAATAAGTACCAAATATTAAGGAAAGCTCTGCATGAAAAAGGACACAATATATTACCATCATACAAAGCGATCCAGAAAAAAAAAAAAACAAACTATCCTACCATCACCTATTGCTGTTAATGATGTGGAAGCTTGTATTGATACATCATCTTTGCTCGAAAACACAGCATCAAGAATTGTGTCAGACTTTTCAGAAGACCAACTAAGGAAAATTCATAACTGTGATGTTGTCTTAATGTGTAAGTGGGGATGTGACGGTTTATCAGCACTTCCAGAATACAAACAAGCTTGTGGAAGTCGGACATTAGCAGACTACAAAAGTGTATTTATGTCATCATTAGTGCCATTACGAATTCGTTCATATTCCCTTAATCCATCATCGTCAAGCATCGAAAATTCATTTGAAGATATATGGATCAATACAACTCCGGGTTCAAAAAATTTTTGTAGACCCATTGGATTTGAATATATAAAGGAGTCAAAGAAAACAACAAAAGATTTAGTGGAATATTTAAAAGATGAAATAAATGCACTGGAGCCCATTTGCATAAAAATAAAGGAATTCTCTATTAACGTATCATATCAGCTAAGCTTAACAATGATTGATGGAAAGGTCGGCAATGCCATAACAGAGACTTCTTCCTTCTGGAGATGCTCAATATGTAATGAGAAAAAATCGCAATTCTCAAATATAAACAAAAGCAGAAGTATTAATGAAGAAGTCCTGTATTTCGGAATTTCACCACTTCATGCCAGAATACGATTTTTGGATTACTTTTTACACATAGCATACGACCTCAAATATAGAAGTGTGCCAGAGAATCTTACTAAATCAACAAAAAATAATGAAGAATTGAAAGAACTGAGAGCTGCGGAAAAAAGCAGAATCCAAGAAGAATTTAAAGTTCAGATGGGATTGAACATCGACACTGATAGTAAACATAAAATTAATGGAAATCGATTTGGGGAATATACATCTGAAATTTCTAAATAACTTGTATCTCTGTATCTATGGAGGGAACTAACACCAACAGTACACAAAGTATTGTGTCATGGTCAAATAATAATTGAATCGAATATTCTTCCACTTGGAGAGTTAATAGAAGAAGCCCAGGAAGCGAGGAATCGAGATTTTAAGCATGTTCAACTATTCAGCTCAAGAAAATGCTCCAGGCAATCACAGAATGAAGATATTTTTAATAGTTTGCTTCTATCTTCTGATCCTGTTCTTTCAACTATGCTAAAAAGATGGATTTGTTATGAAACTCTATCATCTCAAAACAAGGAATATTTAAAGGACTTATATTACCTTCTGGATATGTATACCGATATGACAGATTATTTTATAGAAAATAAGTAGTGTTAGGAATTAACTATATAAGTAGGTTGTAGGAATTAATTGTATTATGTTTAAGATAAACAGTTCAAATAAAAAGCTATTATACTAACTGATGATATTGTATTAAATTGTGTTTTATATTTCGGTGGGTGGGAAAGGTGGTTTGTGTGGGGTGATTTAGGTGTTGTTGTGCGTGGCTCATAATAAAATTATAATTTTTTTATTGTATATACAATGTTATAGTCTTTAATAAAATAATTAACTAAATAATTTTTAAAAATTGTCCAAATATTTTATTCAACACCAAATGTATGTTCTGTCATACTTAATACTAAAATATGAAAAAGATGAAATTAAAGGACACAGGTTTAAATGAACATATTTTTGAATGTAATTGAGATATTGGCTTGAAATTTTTTGTAATTTCCATATCTAACTGAAAAATGATATTAAGGGATAAATATGGACTAAATTGTTGTAGCTATCTGCGACCCTATTAAAATTTTGATATAAATCATAGTTTTAGAAATTTAACAAATATGTAATATAAGACAAAATCTTTATTTATGAACAATACTCAATGAAATTTTTAACGCTTGTTAAATTTGTCATTTCAAATAAGAAATTGAAAGGGAATCCCGCAATTCCCAAAAATAGGAATGAAAATCCCAAAAATGGGATTTTTACTTTTTTGCCCATAGGGTCCACATTTCTTTCAGGGCTGGGAAAATACTTTTGGAGTAAATAGAAAACATATTGAGGTTTCCAAAACTGCTTTCAGTTTTCTGATCCCAGCTTTGGGATTTTAGAACATGTCGCCCAAAGTTGAAGTTTTGATAAAAAATAGGTCATATTCGGAAGGACGCAGTGGCAACATTTTCAAAAAATAGGGCAAATTTTTTACGCCAAAGCGTTCTGCGTAAAGATACTTTTTAGAAAACTATAAAATTGTTATATGTTCTTAAAGAAAATTTTATTTTATTAATAAAAGAGTTAAGACACATTTTTGGCAAAAAAACGGCAAAATCTAAAATTTTTTTAATTTTTAAATTAAACAAGTTAGAGTGCTATATTCGGCTGAGCCGAATCTTAAATACCCTCCACCAGCTACTTTTATATTAATACTTTTCTAATTGATCAAATATTTGTAGAAATAAGTCTTCTCATGTCTTAAATAGAAAAATCCAAAGATTTAAACAGCTTAGATCTATTACAATTCCAAGATTTATTGAACATTACAAACGCCATTTTCTTTAATATTTTAATAGCGCTTAGCAATATTTAATAATTTGCATGTATGCATGTGTGTGAAAGATTTAAGAATTTTCAAAATACATACATATATATAATTTTGTTCTACACAAATTGATAATGCAAATAGTTCAATAAGGTTAAAGCGCTTTTAGGGGCAGTTCCTAGTATGGCAGATAAAATCAATTATAGACCGATCGTAAAAAATTCTTTAAGTAAAATTTCTGTACATAAAAGCTATATTTCAGTCAAACTTTGTATCTATATCGTAATTTAGTATAGCTTTATTTGGTAATGAGTAATGTGCGTTTAAGAGATTTTCGTAAAAGGACCTTGTATGGGAGCTATGACCAATTATGTATATAAAGACAAAATTTCAAAATTCTGTATCTATATAATTTTTTGGTAATTAATATTGTGCATTTAAGTGATTTTCTGGAGGGGACCGATCGTAAAACAATTTTATAGTGTAATTTATGTATATAAGCGCAATATTTTTGCTAAATGTATGGATATCAAGATTTGGTAATGAGTTATGTTTTTTTAAGTGATTTTCGGGAGGGAACATTGTAAAAATAGTATTTATTTATATCATTATTTGGTAATGAGTTATGTGCCTTTAACTGTTTTTCTGAAAGGGACCTTGTATAGCTGCTATGATCAATTATGAACCGATAGGAAACAATTTCACAGTAATATTTCTCTGTATATGAGCAATACTTCTGCCAAACTTTATATGGATATCTCTATTTAGTAATGAGTTATGCGCGTTTAAGTGATTTTCGGGAGGGGACCTTGTATGAGAGCTATGACCAATTATGGACCGATCGGAAATAACTTTCACAGTAATATTTCTATGCATATGGGCAATACTTATACCAAATTTTATATGGATATCTTAAATTAGTAATGAGTTATGCGCGTTTAAGTGATTTTCGGAAGGGGACCTTGTGTGGGAGCTATGACCAATTATGGACCGATCGTAAAAAACTTTCACAGTAATATTTCTGTGCGTATGAGTAGTACCTATACCAAATTTTGTATGGATATCTTAATTTAGTAATGAGTTATGCGCGTTTAAGTGATTTTCGGGAGGGGACCTTGTATGAGAGCTATGACCAATTATGGACCGATCGGAAATAACTTCCAAAGTAATATTTCTGCGCATATGGGCAATACTTATACCAAATTTTATATGGATATCTTAAATAAGTAATGAGTTATGCGCGTTTAAGTGATTTTCGGGAGGGGACCTTGTATGGCAGCTATGACCAATTATGGACCGATCGGAAATAACTTTCACAGTAATATTTCTATGCATATGGGCAATACTTATACCAAATTTTATATGGATATCTTAAATTAGTAATGAGTTATGCGCGTTTAAGTGATTTTCGGAAGGGGACCTTGTGTGGGAGCTATGACCAATTATGGACCGATCGTAAATAACTTCCAAAGTAATATTTCTGTGCATATGAGTAGTACTTATACCAAATTTTATATGGATATCTTAATTTAGTAATGAGTTATGTGCGTTTAAGTGATTTTCGGGAGGGGACCTTGTATGGGAGCTATGACCAATTATGGACCGATCGCAAGAAACTTTCACAGTAATATTTCTGTGCATATAGGCAATACTTATAGCAAATTTTATATGTATATCTTAATTAAGTAATGAGCTATGCGCGTTTAAGTGATTTTCGGGAGGGGACCTTGTATGGGAGCTATGTCCAATTATGGGCCGATCCAGAAAATTTTTTCTCTGAATGATTTCTATTGACATAAGATTTTAATTTGTGAAATTTTGTGAAGATATCTACATTCTGACGGAAGTTATTAACAAAAAACCCATTTTCCGGGAATATGTACTTTTGTATGGGAGGTATATGAAATTGTGGACCGATTCTAACAATTTTCAGCAGGGATCAAGCTCTTATGTAGAAACGAATGTATGGTGATTTTCATGGAATTACCTTGCATAGTTTTCGAGAAACTTATATCAGAATGTGTAAAAAATGCTTATTTTTTTCGAGGTTGTTTCAAATTTTGATTCATAACTTTTCCCGCGTTAAACCGATTCTGCTCATTTTCAATACCAAACTGCCTAGGACAATAATAAATATTTTGTGTGAAGTTCGTTCATTTCTGTTGCTTCGTGTTAACGTGAGAATGTTTTATACAGACAGACAGACAGACAGACAGACAGACGGACGGACGGACAGACGGACATAGCTAAATCGACTCAGAATTTCATAAGGTCCAAGAATATATATACTTTGTTGGGTCTCAGATGAATATTTCTTGGTGTTACACACTGAATGACAAAGTTATATATACCCTCTATCACCATTGATGGTGGTGGAGAGTATAAAAACGTATATTTTTGGATCTGTAAATGATATTGATCTGAAATTTTTTGTATATTATTGGAAATTTTGTTGTCTAACTAACAAGATGTCCATTTGGTCAAAAATTACGCCCGTTATTCAAAAAAAGGACCAAGGTATGGTAAATTTTGTATCACTAAATTTTTAAATGCCTATAACTCGGATATTATAAGAGATAAGCATGTCCAAGCATATTTTTTCAAGATCTCGTCGAGCGTTTTCAGAAAATATAAAAATCTTTGTATTTGGATGAAAAACAAAAAAATGGCACGAGTTTAAAAATTTTACATGTCGTAGGTACCCTACCGCCACAGCGCCGTCCCTAAGGCATCTGCAGAGTTCATCTTTAAAACTTAAACTCGAACACTCCTTGGCTACGCTCACGCCAAATTTTATCCCGATCGGATCAGCCGTTTAGAAATGCCAGATTTATTTCCAAAAAATTTTGATTCTGCCACACTGTGGAGTGCTATATTCGGCTAAGCCGAATTTTAAATGCCCTCTACCAGCTATCTACTTTTTATTAAAAACCATTTTACTATCTAATTTTTAGATAACTTGACTTCATATAGGAGCTACGACCAATTACTTGCCTCTCCGGGGAGAAATTGTTGGAATGATTTATACGTATACAAAACATACAAGTTGAATTTTATACCGATAGCTTTATTTATCAATGAAACATATGCGTTTAAATGTTTTTCGGAAGTGGATCCTATATGGGAACTATGACCAATTATGGTCTTATCCGAAAAAAATTTCGTAGAGTGCTTCATATATAGACGAAACATATTTGTGTCGAATTTTATCAAGATACCTTTATTTGACAATTAAATATGTGCGTTTAAGTGACTTCCGGAAGTGGGCCTTATAAAGGAGCTATGACTAATAATGGACCGATCCGAAGAGAAATTTGGTAGAATGATTTGTATGTACATAAAACATATTAAGCTCGAATTTTATCACAATAGCTTTATTCATCAATAAAATACTTGTGTTTAGGTGATTTTTGGAAGTGGACCTTACATTGGAGCTATGTCCAATTGTGGACCGACTGAGATCTACGTTGGTAGTATGATTACTATTCATATTATATTTGTATGTACAAAATTTTGTGTTGATACCGATATATTTGAGGGAGTTATTAACGACAGACTTATATCCGGGAATATACACCATTGAATGGGTGCTATGGGAAATATTGGATCAATTGTTATGAGTTTGAACATACTTGATCCCTGGCACAAAAAAATAATGTGTGACAAAATTCATCGAAATATCTTTGGTAGTTTCTGAGAAAACTACTTAAGAATTGGGGAAAAAAAGGTTTCGAGGTAGTCTGAAATTTTTAATCATAACTTTTTACGTCGTGAACCGGTTTTACTGATTTTCAATACCAAACTGGACCGGATAATAAGGAATGTTTTGGGTGAGTTTCGTGAATTTGTATTGCTTCGTTTTAACGTGAGCGTGTTTTAGACAGACAGACGCACAGAGGGACATAGCTAAATCGATTTCATAAGGATCAAGAATATATATACTTTGTTGGGTCTCAGATGAATATTTCTTGGTGTTACACACGGAATGACAAAGTTATATATACCATCTATCACCACTGATGATGGTGGAGGGTATAAAAAAACTATATATGATATTGATTGGCTGATACGCACATTTTTATGTTCACTTTTTGAATAGCTGCTATAACACCAAATTTCTAGGCTAAATATAAAAAAACATAAACCGATTTTCAAAAAATTTGGCAACATCCAGTGTTTGAAGAAGAGAATCTTTAATACACCAAATCCGAATAAATACACCTATAGCACTAATTTCGGGACTGTTGTGATCTTAATGAAATCCAATGACCTTTTTCCGTCAACTTTTTGTTACATTTATAATGCTAAAGATCATGATATATAATTCTCATAGTATATGAGAATTATTATTTAGTTAAATTTTTTTCAAACATTTATTTTTATATGAAAACTCTAAAATGTTTGTAGATCCTTAAGTAACTACGATTAGGTAAAATAAAAATCTGTATTCAATTTAATTTAATATCAAAAATCGATTTTCATCTAAAGCGTTTTCCACCGGAAAATTGTTTTTATTTAAAAACCTGTAATCTGCTGTATATTCTCAGAAAATAACTATTTTAAAACAGAATCTTTATTAGATCTTAAATGTCTACGATGCCACATTTGTATGATGAATAAAAACTATTGAACAAAAACCGATTCTAAAATAGGAAAAATAATATATTCATATTACATTTTCACTTAAATTCGAATTTTAAATCGGATGTGGTTCCTTCTTTTAACACCTAAATCTATCTAGAAAATCATTCATATCTCCGCTTAAAATTTCTATTTATATAACTCTTTAAAGAATTACTTTAAATAACTCTAAATTTGAGAAAACAATAAAGATCCGCAATCAGTCATATTTTCCATACAAATCGAGTTTTATATAAAAAATTTAAATTTATTGTTAATCGAGATAACAATAAAAATCTATGATCAGGTAAACGTGCCATCAAAAAAGTTATCTTTATCTATATATATAAAAATGACTGTGTGTTTATTTGTATGTGGGTTTGTTTGTTTGAAGTCTATAGACGGCTGGACCGATTTTCTTGAAATTTTCACAGTGCCTTCCTGTGTGTCTGGAAGGAACTATAGGCTACTTTTTATTTAGAAATTTTAAGTGGGCGAGGTGCCACGCCTACATCCAAAATAATAATTAAAAGTTGCATATCTCAGAAACTGCAACAGCTAGAGTCCTCAGATTTTGTATGGACAACTTTGACATCCATATGTGGAAAAAATGGGCGGCCTATCTATAGTGGGCGTGACACCTCCCATATAATAAAATCTTAAATTAGTATATCTGAGAAAATATAACAGCTAGAGTTCTCAAATTTTTCGGAGCTACTTTATTAACAACATGAATATTTAGGACAAAAAATAGGCGGACTACCAATAGGGGGCGAGGCACCTCCCATATGAATCTATATATATAAAAATGAAAGTGTGTTTGTATGTATGTA
Source organism: Lucilia sericata (assembly GCF_015586225.1). Lineage (NCBI taxonomy): Eukaryota > Metazoa > Arthropoda > Insecta > Diptera > Calliphoridae > Lucilia > Lucilia sericata. The sequence continues at coordinate 29,138 of NW_023994612.1, forward strand.
TGTTTGTGTGTGCTTTATAGACTGCTAAACGGCTGGACCGATTTTCTTGAAATTTTCACAGTTTCTTCCTGTATGTCTGGAAGGAACTATAGGCTACTTTTTATGTTGAAATTTCATGTGGGCGACGTGCCACGCCCATAGGAAAATATTAAATTAGTTTATCTGAGATAATATAATAGTTAAAGTCTTCAAATTTTGTCGGAGCAACTTTAGTATCAATATAATTATTTAAAACAAAAAGTAGGCGGATTAGCATTAGGGGGCGTGGCACCTCCCATATAAATTTAATACAAAAATTCGTTTATCTTGGAAACTATTACAGTTAGAATATTAAAAATTTGCACGAGTAACTTTAATATCCATGTAAACATTTTGGAAAATAAATTGGCGGACTATCCATGAGGGGAGCAGCACCTCCCATATTAATAAAATACAAAAATTGGTTTATCTGGGAAACTAATAGAACTAAATTCTTCAAATTTTGCACTAAGAACTTAAATATTCATCTGAACATTTTGGAGAAAAAAGAGCGGACTTTCTTCATTGTTATATTCATATAAATTAAATAGGAAAATTATTATATCTGAGAAACTATTAGAGCTAGAATCTTCAAATTTTAATTGAAGAACTTTGACATTCATGTGAACATTCAGAGAATAACGGGAGGACTTTCAATGGGGGGTTTGGTAGCTCACATATGAATTATATACAAAATTTCGCTTATCTGGGAAACTAATAGAACAAGATTCTTCAAATATTGCAAGAAGAACTTTATTATACATATGAACATTTTGGGGGTTGTGAGTTCCCATATGAATTAAATAGAAAAATTCGTATATCTGAGAAACTATTAGAGCTAGAATCTTCAAATTCTGCATGAAGATCTTTGACATTAATGTGAACATTTAGGGAATAACGGGCGGACTTTCAATGGGGTCTTGGCACCCCCTATATGAATTAAATACAAAATTTCGTATATCTGGAAAATTATTAGATTTTTTTTTTATTTGTCATCGATTACATTAAAATCTTAATTAACGTTCGGAAAAAATGTATCTCTGGAAAACATTACAGTTAGAATCTTCAAAATTATTAAGACGATTTTTTATTTATATTGCTTTTAGGGTAGCAAAGCACTCTGGGTATAGCTAGTAATACTATAATATTAAAAACACACAAAATTGAAAAAGTTAAAGTACGTATAAAATAAACAACTCTAAATATTTCTTAAACTACTTAAATATTACATATTAACTATAAACTTTCGGCGTTTATATTCGCTGTTTTTATGGGTCGCATCTCATGTTGTCCTCAAGGAATTCATCCGAGGGTTATTGTCCCTCAGGTACTCCATCTGAAAATAAACAATATAAGACACTTTATTTTATGGAATTTGTTTCTTGTTATTTTAATGGCGTTCAAAAGATTTTAAAATTATATGAAATCTGATTTACTTACTGTTCACATCAGTGAACACATAACACTGTCCATCCCTGACGTCATTTAATACCCACACATAACTGCAGCCAACTTCATCTACATATGAACGTCAGCTGCAGCTTTGGCCTTCATCTTTAACTTACTTATAATTAGGAATGCCAATCGGGACTGATATTTAGAAATCCCGGGATTCGGGATTTTTAAATAAATCCCGGAATCCCGATATCGGGATCCCGGGATTTTCGGGATTTCAAAATCCCGAAAAATATAAAAAAAATTCAAAAAATCTTAATAATTCACCGACAAAAATAACATTTTCTATTTCATATTGCAATATGAATACACTTAGAAGGTGTTTACTTTCCAATAAGCATTTTGTGAAAAGAAAAACAAATTAATTCAAAGTACTTATAATAAAAATCTTTCCATCCCAGGTACTGAATAGTAGAATAAAAACCTACTTTTGAGCAAAAGCTTCTTATATCTTATAAATATAAAATAATACCCATGATATCCAAATTTACAATGGTTTCCAAATTTACAATTTGATGAAACCTAATATTTAGATAGTATGCGTAAAGAGGATCCATACGAGGCTACATAGAGCTCCTGTACTGCACCTATGTACTCATGAGACCATTCGTCTTGAGATGAATATCGGATATATGGTTTTTAATGGTCAGTAGAGACAGGTTGACTTCCATTATAGATTCTAATACACCCATTAGATATCCGATTATTGCCCTTTTTATACCCTATACCACCTTAGTGGGGAAGGTATATTGGGTATCTTCGGAGTATTGCTTTTGTTTTATACTGTCCTTAAATACCCTGATGAATTTTTTCTCATCCTAGCCTAGTGTCCACATTTCGCTTAAAAAGAGAAGTGCCGTAATGAAATTCAGCATAAATAAATTTTATGTAACCGTAAATTCTTCCTCCAAATTTTATGAGGATCGACTCATGTGAAGGCTTCCCCCAAGCATATTTCACAAAATAGTTTTTTAACAATAAATTGCTAAAATATATCGGAGGCGAGGTATAAATCAACTTAAATGATTTATTATGAAAACTAAATCACATTTTACTCTCATAACTGGTGCAGGGGGTTATTTGGTCGTGCTCGCCCGCCAATAATTTCTTACTTGTTATTTTTATATATCCGATAGTATCTATGCCTATTAGTTGCCCTTTTTATTTTTGATATTTCAGCTTGTAAGTTAGTATAGTCATCTTAAGTCCAAAAACTTTTAAAATTCTCTTATTTAATAGTTTATAATGTATAAAATAGCGGAAAAACACTTAAAAATTCGGGATTTTAAAATCCCCAAATTTCCCGGTATTTCATTTTTTAAAATCCCGGTTTTCGGTACTTTCAAATCCCGAAAATCCCGGGATTTTCGGGAATCGGGAATTCCCGTTTGGCATCCCTACTTATAATCAACCTGTGTGAAGAACAAGAAGTGTATGATCAACAAAACGAAAAACAAAACATCAACCCCTAAAACATAAAAATAAACTTAAAAGTTTTTTAATTAAATAAATTATAAACTTAAACCTAAATAAAAACATACAAACGAGTGGTAAAACTAAACCCTAGTACTAAAACCCTAAACCTAAAAATAAAATATTAAAACTTTAATACTAATTAAGAATACATATATCACAGATCAGTGTATCATAGTTTTATTTATATAAAAAACTTACCCTAAAATAAATAAACAAATAAATACTTAAATCTAACCTACCCTAAAATAAATAAATATTAAAACGTGAATTTAACCTAATATTGATCTTAATATTGAACAGTATTTATAACCTAAAAATTTGTGTTATATACTTACCCTATTTACTTATCTTATATACTACCCAAAAGTTCAATAAACACATATGAATTTATAACGTTTTTGAAAAGAAAAGGAAGTACAACAGCAAAAAAGTGCACAAAATACAATACAACACAAAATATTAAAAACAGAACAAATATTAAAATATTTTTAAGAATAAAAAACAAAAATTGTGAACAAAAATTTTTTATGGAAAATTACCCCTTATTTATATACATATATTACATACTTACATTTATATTGAACAAAAAGTATTAACACAAAACATAATAACAAAATATTACAAAATTACCCAAATATAAAAACCACATTAAAATATATACATACCTACACACAAAGTACTCACAGCGACTGTCGACAATTACAACAACAACACTATCCATATTATCAACACTCATCATAGCGGGAAGACGACAAAAAGAGGAATCGACAACACAAGCAATTTTTTTATTTTTATATTGTGGTTTGTACCCTACCCTCAGGAAAAAAGGTGAGTTAAACTTTTTGCAATTTTTATATAAAATTTATAAAATTTCCAATATATTGTTCCACGTAGCATTACAATATACAATATATTTACCATTTAACCAACCCTTTTCATACAAATTTGAAAATATAAAACCCACCCAACCCCCTTTTCAGAGAAATTTGAAAATATAATTTTGTATATTGTTTCTAGGGAACTAATACTGCGTATTAATATAAGTAGCGCACACATTAACGTTTTAATACCCAATTGGAAATTTTGTCAGCTGGAGCAAAAGTAATTTTTGGTACAGCTAAAGCAAAAAACTCACACTTTTTTTAAATTTGAACCCTAAATATTTCTATATAGAAATATATTTTTTATTTTGAGCATTTTTTTTCAAATAACCCAATATGTCTACTCTAGAGTCTGTGGCAGCCGATTTGTTAAGATATATCCAAACGGATTTAAAGTCGTTTGATGAAGATTATCGTGCTACTCCGGAAAGTTTCCGATCTCTACCCGCTCTTAAATTCCAAAAACGGGAATTAAGTGAATTATGGGCTAAAATTGACCGTAAATTCACCCAAATTAGAGAATCTGCCGATATTCTGGACCCGAAGAAAGCTGAAGCCATAAATTTAAGCGAAGTTGTTAGGCAAGTCAGATCTGCTAAAGGATTTTATAGGTCAAGCATGATCTCGATTGACGAATCTATTGAGGAGATTACGAAGGAAAATGAAACCCGACCATCTTTACCCGAACCCCCACAACCCAGCAGTTCTGCAGGTTTCACTGTACCCCCTTCTGACATGCCAACGTTCAGCGGAGATTTCAAAAGCTGGGCTTCGTTTAGGGATCTTTTCAAGGCCATTTATGGCAATAATACCCGTTTAAGTGGAGTTGAGAAACTTTTCCATCTTAAACAAAAAACAAGCGGCGAAGCCAAAGAAATAGTAGACAATGCACCCTTAACAAATGATGGCTTTCTTATTGCGTGGAATCAATTAGCTTCTCAGTATGAGAATCGTAGGATGCAAATTAACGCGCAATTAAAAACCCTATTGAATTTACCCTTAGTAAGCACCATGTGTAGTGCTTCTATAAGAAAGCTTCAGAGAAAGATAAATTGCTGTATTGCAAATCTGAACTCTTTAGACATAGATACGGATCAGTGGGATCCCATCTTAGTATATTTATGCACATCGAAATTACCCAGAGAAACCCGAAGAGAATTTGAGAAAATCTCTTCCAGATTGTGCAGAGATGCCTTCTTGGACTGACTTAGATGTATTTTTGACTAACACATTTAAGGAACTAACTTCGGTTAATGATGTCCAGGACCATAGCATTAACCCTACCCACCCTAAACCCAAACAATTCCAAGATGTTAGAACACAATATGACAGAAAAGGCAAAACATTTCATAACGTAACAAATGATTCGAATGGGAAAACCCAAAAAATCAACCAAAACCCATAAAAAACCCACCCACCCAGAACAAACGTAAAACCGAACAAAAATTTCACCCTTCAACCCAATCAAACAACCCAAGCACCCAAATTAAACATGATGGTTCTATTTGCAAGCTTTGCAGCGAAAACCATACTTTGAGGGAATGTTCGTCATTCAATTCTCTTGGAATAAACGAGAGAATTAAGTTTGCAAAAAAACATGAAATATGTTACAATTGTTTAGCCGTCGGTCATGTCATACAAGCTTGTCGCAGTACATTCATATGTAGATATTGCGGTGGACGACATAATAGTCTATTGCACCGACCAAATTCGAGGATAAACCCACATAATGAAGATAATCAGGCATCTTCATCGTCAAATACAGTTCAGTCTTTCTCAACCCACACCCAATCAAGCAAACCCATAGATGACAGAACAAAGTTATTAGGAACTGCAGTTCTGAATGTTGAAGTTCAAGGTGAATTATTTCCAGCTAGAGCGCTTATTGGCCCAGCTTCAGACTTCTCGTTTATCACAGATAAACTGAGAAGGAAGCTAAAATTATCCACTACACCCATAGTTGCTGAAATTTCAGGATTAAACGAAATAGTTTCTGCTCGTTCAAATTTTTACCCACAGATTTTAAAATCTGGAGTACGAAAAGATCTTCTTAATACTCTTATAGCTCAGGAGACTGAGTTTGGCTGGATTTTAACAGGACCCGTTCAGAATTCGCAAAATACCCAACCCTTAGTTTCTTACTTCAGTTCAGTCACGCTTGATAAAGTTTTGACCAAGTTCTGGGAAATTGAAGATGTACCCACCCAACCCAAAGTTTCAGAAGAAAGTTCTTCATGTGAAGAAACTTTTATGACCACTACCCTTCGATTACCAAATGGCCGTTATCAGGTAAATTTACCATTTATATACCCTCCTGTTGAGTTAGGAAACTCTAGACACGTTGCTATGGCTCAATTTCTAAGGAACGAGAAAAGTTTGATGAAAAAGCCAGAGCTTAAAATGGAATATGATAACGTGCTACATGAGTATATCGACTTAGGTCATATGAAACCCATTAAATATAACCCAAAGACTCCTTCAAACACCCATTATTATTTACCCCATCATCACAAAAGATCGAGTTGTATTTAATGCATCTAGCGAAACCTCGAATAGCAACAGTCTTAATGATACCCTACACACTGGTCCTACCCTTCAACAAGATTTAGTTGTACTTATCTTGAAATGGCGCTTTTACAATATACTTTATAATGCCGACATTACAAAAATGTACCGGCAAATTATGCTAAACCCTACCCACACACCCTTCCAACGAATATTATTCCGTAAAAGAGTCAACGAACCCATTCAAGATTATGAACTGCAAACAGTTACATTTGGTGTTAACTGTGCGCCATATCTGGCTATTAAAACTCTACACAAATTAGCCGATGACATTCAAAATACCCACCCTATAGCTTCGCAAATATTGCGAAACAACATGTATGTTGACGATGTCTTAGCCGGAGGTCACACAATTGAGGAAGCTCAAAAAGCTCAATCCCAATTGATCGCGGCTCTTGACTCTGCTGGTTTTCCTTTGAGAAAGTGGATTTCCAATACAAAGGATTTATTACAAAATTTACCCGAAGAACATCTACTAGATGTTGATTTACACACCCTACCCGAATCAAATAATGCTAAAACGTTAGGCATTCGTTGGAACGCTAAGAAAAATACGTTTTTCTTTAATGTACCCTTAATTGAAAGAAAATCAGCATACACAAAGCGAACTGTGTTATCAGACATTGCTCGTCTATTTGACCCAGCTGGTTGGTTAGCGCCAATTGTTATATCTGCCAAGATTATTATGCAGCAAATTTCGCAAGATAATACAGCTTGGGATGAATGTCTTAACCCACTCACCCTTATAAAATGGCAAAAGTTTTTGCAGTTCTCCGATAATATTAATCGAATTCGTATTCCAAGATGGATTAACTTTTCACCTTCAGCAAAAATTGAGTTTCATGGCTTTTCAGATGCTTCTGAAAAGTCATACTCTGCATGTCTATATGCACGAGTAACACCCATAGACGGACCTAATTCCGTAACCCTACTCTTCGCTAAGACGAGAGTTGCGCCAATCAAAGTAATCTCGTTACCAAAACTAGAACTTTGTGGTGCAGTGTTGTTGGCAAATATGACACACAATTTACTCACCCAACTCAACCTACCCTTACATCAGACGTATTTCTGGATCGACTCATCTATAGTTTTGGCCTGGCTTAGTAAACACCCTAACTCGTGGAATACATTTGTGGCAAACAGAGTTTCAACAATTCTACAAACAGTAGGAGTAGATAACTGGAATCATCACACGATAATCCTGGCGATGTTGCTAGCCGAGGATGTAATGCTGATGAGTTAAAAGATGACACTTTATGGTGGAATGGACCATCGTGGTTGAAAGAAGTCGCGTCGAAGTGGCCAAAAACAAATAAACACTTTATTACTCAAGCTGAAGCTAAAGTTAGTCAGTCGTTTACTACGACAGTATTCGTATTAACCCTTCCTTGGTTAATACGAATACTGAAAACCCAGATATATTATCAAGATTTTCGAAATTGTCAAAAGCTCTAAAGGTAATGACATATGTCTATCGATTTTGCGATCGCGCATCATATACCCGAAGAAATATAATTCGAAATGATAGAGTTATTCTTGATCGAAATAACCCACAACTAGTCAATGATAGACTACGTTTATTAACTACTCACCCAAGTATTGAACTTGATGCCATTTTTAGATTCTGCAAAGATAATGCGTGCAAATGGTAGACTAGCAAATTCCAACAGTTTGTCCTATTCCGAAAGACACCCTATATTAGTACCCTATAAAAGGCATTTGCTAAGCTACTAGTACAACACGTCCACCTGGTAACCCTGCATGGTGGAAATCAACTTATGTTGAGAATAATCCGATCAGGATATTGGATTCCGAAACTTAAGAATCTGATTAGTAATGTTGTTAACAAATGCTCACCCTGCATAAGATATAGAAGATTATGGCGGCGTTGCCACCAGAAAGAACCCATTGATAAAGCTTTTACAAATGTTGGAGTTGATTTTGCAGGACCATTTGACGTCAAAGCGTATAGTGGCAGAACTTGTAAAATAACGAAAGGTTACGTTTGTGTTTTTGTTTGCTTTGCAACAAAAGCCATCCACTTGGAGCCAACATCTGATTTGTCTACCCAAGCCTTTATGGCAGCCTTGGCTCGATTTTTTTCGAGGAGGGGATGCCCTGTCGCCATTTACTCGGACAATGGGACAAATTTCATTGTAGCTAGTAAGCTATTGAAGAAAGAGCGACTGGAATTCATCAGGCAATTGAAAGGTTCCGTTATATCTACCAACAGTTTTCTGAATTTGACGTGGCATTTTATACCCCCAGGAGCACCACACATGGGCGGTTTATGGGAGGCAGGAGTTAAAAGCTTTAAAGCTCATTTGAAGAAAATAAATACCCTTAAATATACATTTGAAGAGCTAGCTACACTCCTTGCTCGAATAGAAGGATACCTAAACTCGAGACCCTTATGCCCGTCAAGTGAAAATCCTCAGGACCTTAACCCGTTAACCCCTGGACACTTTTTAATTGGCTCACCCATACTTACCCCTGCAGAACCCGACACAAGCAGTGATAATATAACCCTGGCAAACAGATGGCAAAAACTAAAGATACAACATCACAACTTTTGTAAAAGATGGAAAGATGAATATCTTAAAGAGCTCCATAAAAGATATAAGTGGATATTGTAGTAATTAGACAAGACAATTTAGCACCCAATGAATGGTTACTTGGACGTGTGACCAAAACATACCCTGGTTCTGATGGTAGAAGTAGAGTAGTTGATTTACAAACTTCAACTGGTACTCTAACCCGACCAATTACTAAAATTGATGTTTTACCGCTAATTAGTCTAATACTTTTACTCAAACCCTAACCCAAAATAACAATATCATCACTAACTAGCTCAACTAACCATTTAACCCTTCACCTTAACCCACTAACACATTCATTACACTTCATTCTTTAACACATCATTTCTTTTACACAGAATATGGCACCCAACAACAACAATCGCAAAGGACGTACCAACCGTCCCAGCCGCAATGGATCTCGGTCCAAACCCAATCGCAAAAACGATAAGCGTCAACCAAAACGCCATTTTGTTTGGCGAGGAACCATCTCATTGGCGGTTGCACCAATTACAACATCCATTACGAAAACCTTCGTACCGGCTGTAGTTGTCCAGATGATCATGGAAAGCGGAAACCGGATAGCAAGGGCCATATTAAACCCCAGCCTAACAAAGTCCCGAATTGCAACCGTGTTAGTACGAGACACCAGTTTGAAACCCTTCACAATCGACAACGAGGTTTTCGTCAAAGTGTTAATTGGACCAAATCTAACATCAAACGTTAGATACGAGGTTTGTATGGAAGTTGTTAAAGATCTTCCAAAAACCCTTTACCCAAACCCAATGGACGAAGCCATTAAAAACAAAGTTTGTCGTATCTCACTTGCTGACCCCGAATTTTATTCGAACAAACCTGTCTCTATGGAGATTGGAGGAGATTTATACACCAGCATTCTTCAGCCCAATGTAATCCACATCGACGGGGGCTCACTTATAGCTCAGGATTCTACTCTTGGCTGGTTGGTCATGGGATCCTCTACCCAATAAACCCGCACACAATGAAGTATTTTACATGCATAATTTACCCTATTACCCTACACAATTTTTATTGAATAAATAAAAATAATTGTCCTTTTCTCTTCACAGTTTGCCAGGCCCGGGAGGATGTTCACATCAGTGAACACATAACACTGTCCATCCCTGACGTCATTTAATACCCACACATAACTGCAGCCAACTTCATCTACATATGAACGTCAGCTGCAGCTTTGGCCTTCATCTTTAACTTACTTATAATCAACCTGTGTGAAGAACAAGAAGTGTGTGATCAACAAACCGAAAAACAAAACATCAACCCCTAAAACATAAAAATAAACTTAAAAGTTTTTAAATAAATAAATTAAAAACTTAAACCTAAATAAAAACATACAAACGAAAACCCTAAACCTAAAAATAAAATATTAAAACTTAAATACTAATTAAGAATACATATATCACAGATCAGTGTATTAAAACGTGAATTTAACCTAATATTGATCTTAATATTGAAAAAAAAATTGTGTTATATACTTACTTATCTTATATACTACCCAAAAGTTCAATAAACACATATGAATTTATAACGTTTTTGAAAAGAAATGGAAACGAGTTTTATTTACTTACCCACTACTTAAAACTAATCTATACCCTACCCTTTCTAACCCGAAAAAACACTTACATTTTTTCAACATTTTATCCAAACGTATGTACATACACACATACAGTGTCTCACATAAATATTCGAATTTATTATTTTTTATGAATTACTGTGTTATTTTATGATGCTACTTTAAAAATAATAATAGTATTTAAAATTGTTTAATGAAATTTTATTAATTTATATTATTTTTACGAAATACAAGAAAAAAATAAAAAAACTCATTAATGGTTTCCAAGAAAATGGAAAAAACCCAAAAAGGGTCATTTCAGGTACTGCGCAAAAATATTCGAATTTTTTCTGAGAACTTTTTTTAGAATCCTTGAACACGTGTTTTATTGCCCATTAATTAACCCATTATGTAGGTAGTGGTTATATGGAATATTTAACATTATATTTTTTGGAAATTTGCATAATTATGTTGTAAATCCTTCCTGTGTAAGCGATTAAAATGTTCAAAGAAAAAGAGTTGATCAATTCAAATTAAAAATTACTTTATATCTGTATTATCAAGCCCGATCAATTAAATACATATAGGAATTGTTTGATAGATTCCCATCGACAATATATTTTGTCATTACACGCATGGAACAAAGAATTCCATCGAGTATTTACCATTATCAAGTCGTCCAAAACTGCTGTTAATACAGGACGACAGAGAAATACTGAGGAAATACCGTAGGAACCTTCATCTATCAGCTCCAAAAATTAACAACGAACTCAGGACAGTCCTGTGAATAAAAATTAGTGTCGCAATTGTGTGCAAAGTACTAGGGAGCTATAATTTGCATGGTCAAGTACCAAGGTGGAAACCGCTCATATCAAAGTTAATCGATGTTAAGTGTCTTGACTCCGTAAATAGACTCATAAGTAAGAATATTGGATTCTGGAAGGAGGTTATCTTCGACGATTAGAACAAATATAATATATTTGGCTCCGATGGTCGTCAAATGATATGGCGAAAGCTTGGAGATGCCTTGGAATTATCTAAACTAAAACCAACTGTAAAGGACCCAAGTTGCTCTGCCATATTTTGGGGTTCTGTGTCCGTCCACGGTGTTGGACTGCTAAAATTTATTATTGTAATTATAGACTAGAAGGTCTACTTGTCAATTTTAGAGCAGAATTTGCATGATAGTACCACCAAAATGGGGCTACAACCCATTCAATTTATTTTTCAACAGAAAAACTATCCAAAATACACGACCTGGTACGTGAAAATGTTGATCATTTACGACACTAAGAATCTTCTTTCACCAAATTTTCAATGGAGTTAATGTCTGGACTTAAACTCCATTGAAACAACTTTTAAATCACTCATTATCCTCCAAAACCACCATACGGTTGCTTTGCATGAATAATGGGACATAATAACGCCAGAACTATTCCATAAATTGGTAGAAACGGTCCCACGTCGCTTGGAAGTTGTTTTTAAAAACAAAGGCTACTATACGAAACATTCATTTCATTTTAATTGTTTATTTTTACTTCATAATGCTAATCTAAATATGATTTATACAAAAAATTCGAATACTTTTGTGAAGCAATTTTTTGCACTTTTTTAAAAAAAGTTAAATTAGTTTAAGTAAAATATATTTTTTTTTTAATTTTTAAAATGTGATATCAAATTTAAGGACTGTCTGGACAACATAATAAATTTATTTATTTTTCCCACAAAATCTATTATAAAATGGTGTCTATTTTCATAATACATTAAATTCGAATACTTATGAGAGACACTGTACATATGTACATATATATGTATGTATCAGCTAGCTACCTGCCACTGTCATTTGTTCTTTGTTTAGTTTTCCATATTCATTGACAGGGATGTTTCATCTCCATGGTGTTTGGTCGTAATACCAATTCGAAGTTGCCTTTCAGATTTTTTTAACTAGCTGCGTGTACCCGGCGTTGCCTGCGTTTCTTCAAAAACTAAAGAGAATATTTTTCTATCTGTAATGACTTTTTTTGAAATAGATATCAAAATTTATCTTATAACGATAAAATAGTTTTTATTTTTCTGCCTTTTTTTAATCCTTAAAGTGAGTTTCTGGACAAAAAAGTCCCTTAAAAGTTTAGAAGTTGAAAATGAGCTTAAATTTTGACTAATTTGTAGAAAAATTTAAAAAAACTTTTTTTGAGAAATTATACTGAAATCAGCATTTTCAATCACTGGTAGGGAACTAAGAACACTTTCAAATGATTTATTTTATTTTTTCAATGTGCAGTAGATTTAAAGAACTATTCAGTTTAAATTACGTCACACCGTACTTTGAATTGTAGTGCCCCTGGTGTAAAGAGGCAAAAGTCTTCGGTTTTTATATAATACTAGCTTTACCCAGTGTGCTGTGCTACCCTAAAAGCTGTATAAATAAAAAACCCACTTAACGATTTTGATGCTCCTAACTGCAATAGTTGTCTAGATTTACAATATGTTACATATTAGAGATGCCAAGCAAATTACTGAAAGTTCGCCAATTTCTATCTATCTATGAAAAATTTTAATAATATAATAGTTTCCAAGATATACGAAATTTTGTATTTAATTCATTTATGTGGTGCCAAGCCCCCAATTGAAAGCTTGCCCGTTATTCTCTAAATGTTCACATGAATGTCAGAGTATTTCTGTAAAATTTTAAGATTCTAGCTCTAATAGTTTCTCAGATATACAATTTTTCTATTTCAATCATGTGAGGGCTTCAAGCTCCCCAGATGAAAGTCCGGTCTTTTTCCTCCAAAATATTCAGATGATTATTGAAGTAATTTCTGCAAAATTTGAAGAATCTAGTTCTATTAGTTTCCCAGATGAACGAAATTTTATATTTAAGTCAAATGGGAGTTGTCAAGTTCCCCATTGAAAGTCCGCCCGTTATACTCTAATTGTTCAGATGAATGTCAAAGTTTTTCAAGTAAAATTTGAAGATTTTAGCTCTAGTAGTTTCCAGATATACGATTTTTTCTAATTAATTCATATGAGGGCTCCACGCCTCCCCATATGAAAGTGCGCTCGGTTTTCCCCAAAATGTTCAGTTGAATATTAAAGTAATTTATGCAAAATTTTAAGAACCTAGTTCTATTAGTTTCCCAGATAAATGAATTTTTGTATTTAATTAATATGGGAAGTGCCAAGTCCCCCATTTAAAGTCCGCCAATTATTCCCTACATGTTCACATTAATGTCAAAGTACTTCATGCAATATTTAAAAATTCAACATCTAATAGTTTCTCAGATATAAGAATTTTTCTATTTAATTCATGGGGGGTTTCAATCCCCCAAGATAAAAGCCCGCCCTTTTTTCTCCAAAATGTTTAGATGAATATTAAAGTAATTTGTGCAAAATTTGAAGAATCTAGTTCTATAAGTTACCCAGATAAACGAAATTTTTGTATTTAATTAATATGGGAGGTACCAAGTCCCCCATTGAAAGTCCGCCCGTTATACTCTAATTGTTCAGATGAATGTCAAAGTTCTTCAAGTAAAATTTGAAGATTCTAGCTCTAATAGTTTCTCAGATATACGAATTTTTCTATTTAATTCATATGGGGGCTCCAAGCCCCCCCAGATGGAAGTCCGATCTTTTTCATCCAAAATGTAATTTATGCAAAATTTGAAGAACCTAGTTCTATTAGTTTCCCAGATAAATGAATTTTTGTATTTAATTACTATGGGAAGTGCCAAGTCCCCCATTTAAAGTCCGCCAATTATTCCCTAAATTTTCACATTAATGTCAAAGTACTTCATGTAATATTTAAAGATTCTACATCTAATAGTTTCTCAGATATAAGAATTTTTCTACTTAATTAATGTGGGGTTTCAATCCCCCAAGATAAAAGCCCGCCCTTTTTTCTCCAAAATGTTTAGATGAATATTAAAGTAATTTGTGCAAAATTTGAAGAATCTAGTTCTATTAGTTACCCAGATAAACGAAATTTTGTATTTAATTAATATGGGAGGTACCAAGTCCCCCATTGAAAGTTCGCCCGTTATACTCTAATTGTTCAGATGAATGTCAATGTTCTTCAAGTAAAATTTGAAGATTCTAGCTCTAATAGTTTCTCAGATATACGAATTTTTCTATTTAATTCATATGGGGGCTGCAAGCCCCCCAGATGGAAGTCCGATCTTTTTCATCCAAAATGTTCAGACGAATACTTAAGTTCTTGGTGCAAAAGTTGAAGAATTTAGTTCTATCAGTTTCCCAGATAAACGAATTTTTTTGCCGCTCCCCTTATGGGTAGTCCGCCAATTTATTTCCCAAAATGTTAACATGGATGCTAAAGTTATTTGTGCAAAATTTTAAGATTCTGACTGTAATAGTTTCTAAGATAAACGAATTTTTGTTTTTAATTTATATTAATAATGCTAGTCCGCCCACTTTTTGTCCTAAATAATTATATTGACACTAAAGTGGCTCCGACAAAATTTGAGGACTCTAACTGTTATATTATCTCAAATATACGGATTTAATATTTTCTAATATGGGCGTGGCACCTCGCCCACTTGAAATTTCAAAATAAAAAGTAGCCTATTACCTATTCCAGGCATACAGGAATACGCTGTGAAAATTTCACGAAAAACGGTTCAGCAGTTTTGTAGTCTATAACGTTCAAACATACAAACAAACACACATTCATTTTTATATATATAGATAAAATTTCAAGCGATTTTTTGCTGTTTGAAAAAGTACATGCAATTGAAAAAAAAACTCTGAAACGATTATGGGAAATTCTGCACAAAATCATGAAAAATTTGGGCTCTTTGATTTCAAATTCCTTTGAAAAGAACAAAATTACGTTTTTTCTGACCTAGGAATATATGAAGAATCCTCGAATATTGACAGAGAAAACAAAACTACTTTTAATTTGACAAACAATTTTGAGTTGTTCATTAAATAGTAAAACCACCGTTTTTTCGTCTTTGTTTCTCAAAAATACATCCATTTATAAAAAAGTATGTTTAAAAATATTATTTTTATTCATTAGCTTTTATGCATCCACACTAATGTTTTGGATGGATATAGACACCACTTATTAAATCGGAAGAAATAAAGGTTTAAAGATCAAATATCGTTAGATATACAAAAAAGATACCAAATAATTTTACTTATTAAAATATTCACATCTTCCTCTAATTAAAAAATTCCGGAATTTGTTAATGGTAAATGGAAAATGTGTGCTGGAATTATTCAAAATCATTATTTAATTTGAAAAGCTTAGAATAAATACGGTGCTACATACGTGCATAATTTTTGGTGGATAATTTTCTAAAAGTATAAAAAGATATTGAAAGATGAATTCATCTATATTTTATATGAACAATGCTTTATATGCATCGTTTCAGAGGTATACCTATATAAGATTTGCAAAAGTTCTGTCTTTCAGGACACTCTAATGAGTAGTCAAATACATATCATGTTTTTTTTAGATTTGAGCTGCATTTAAAAAATGGCAACCGAATTTATATCAAGATAATTTTTGATGGTTTTTTTAACTTATTGCAGATTTTTATTGTTATATCGATTTAACAATAAATTTAAATTTTATATTTTTGTATGAAAAATATGAGTGATTACGGATCTTTAGTTTTTCTCGAATTGAGAGTTATTTAAAGTAAATTTTTAAACAGTTATATAAATAGAAATTTTAAGGGGAGATATAAATGATTTTCTAGATGGATTTGTAGATTTAAGTTTAAAATTCGAATTTTTGTGAAATATGTAATATGAATATATTATTTACCCTATTTAAGAAGTGGTTTTTGTTCAGTACTGCATACAATAGTGACATCGCAGACATTCATTCAAGATCTAATCTCTTTGTAAGTCTGTTCGTTTGTTTGTTTGTTTGTTAGTCAAACACGCCTAAACGGCTGGACTGATTTTCTTCAAATTTGGAACATAGTTAGATCTATACTTGGAGAGTGTTCTAGGCTATATATTTTTTCAGAACTTGGACTAGGAGGGGGCAAAAATGGGTGAAAAACGGACAAAATGAGTACTTTTGATAGTAAATACCTACTGATTTTGTCTATCCTTAAGCAAAAATCATTTTCGATTAAACTACTTAATTTGTTAGAAATATATATTAACAAAGTGCCGTTGCGAAAATTGGACCGGAAGGAGACAAAAGAAATTGGCCAAATTTCGAGAATATGACAAAATTAGTACTTTTGTGCTTTAAGAACGATTTTTTCTATTCTAAAGCCAAAATATTATAAACTATGATCAAAGACTATAAATATATAGTCTTTGCTATGATTTTGATAGTTTCAGACATATGTACATATATTTAGAAATCCCGCCCTTAGGGGGAAAAACGGGTAAAAAAGGGAAATCTGTTTTTGCTGCGTAAAGAGACTTAATAAATGGATATTTTTGTACAATTCATTGAAGTAGTTTCAATGAATAAATAACACAATTAAAGTAAAAATTTATAGTTGGGTATGGCTGACCATATGATGCCCTACACCAGTGATTATGATACAAATGTTGATTATTTTATTTAATAAGAAAGCATATAAATTTATTTTTCAGAAATATTTTTACAAGTTATTGACAAAAAAGGATTTTCTAAAAGAGGGTTATATGGGGGTAGGTGGTTAATATGGGCCTATCCTTATAAATTTGGGTAAAGGGATTTACGTCTACATTAAAGTTATTTATGTAGAATATCGCCGTAATATTAGTGTTTATAAGTGAATTTGAACCATCAAGTTCTTTTATGAAGAACTTGATGGTTCAGATCACATCCCCCATATGGACTTTATATGGGGGATGTGATCAAATGAGGACCGATCATTACGAAAATCAGCAGTGTCATTAAAACTTATAAAAAACTTAGTTTTGCCGATTTTTGGTGTAATACAAGAACATTTAACATATTTATGAGCTCAAAAGCCATATTCAGGCGTGCGATTGTATGGGGGCTATGCGAAATAATGGTCCGATTTTAACCATTTTCAATAGGATTCCTTGGAAGAGTATGTGCAAAATTTCATCAAATTATCTTGCAAATTGCGACCTGTAGCGTGTGCGTAATATTTTTAATTACACTTAATTTGAAACATATGTAGTTAGATATATAGGTGTACGATGTGATATACTATATTGTTTTCCAAAACTTGGATAAGAAGGGACAAGAAGGGGTATGTGGATGAAAAAGAGACAAAATTCGTACTTTTGGGAGTAAATACTAATTATTGTCTATACTCAAGCAAAAACATTTCCGATTATGCTTTTAAAGTGTCTGAAATATGTATTATGTAGCAAAGTTCCGTTTCGAAATAGGAGAAAAGGCGAAAAAAGGAAAAATTTTTACTTATATGTTATAGTCTGATTTTTTTTCATTCTAAGGTAAAAATATTTTAAACGATGAGTTTTTAGTTTCAGAGATATGTGTATTCGAGAGTCCACCCCTAGAGGGAAAAACAGGAAAAACCCACCTTAAAGCATACCAATCGGCTTAGAATCGTTTTCTGAGTCGATTAAGCTATGTCCGTCCGTCTGGCTGGCTGGCCATGTAAACCTTGTGCGCAAGGTACAGGTCGCAATTTTCAAGATAATTGGATGAAATTTGGCACGCACGTTTTATTTGACAAGGACGTAGCCTATTGAAAATGGTTAAAATCGGTCCATTATTTCACCTAGCCCCCATAGAACAGAACACCCCGAAAAAGGCTTCTGAGCTCATAATTATGTTAAATATACAGATATATCGATAAAATACGGCACAACTAAGTTTTATATAAGTCTTGATGACCCTGGCAAATTTCATAAAGATCGGGCCCCATTTGACCCTAGCTCCCATACAAAGTCCGCTTCAGAAAATTACTTGAATGTCCCAAATTAACTTATAAACACAAACATCGCGATGAAATCAGCACAATAAAATATTATGTAAATATTAATATATTCACAAAATTTTATCGGGCTTGGTCCATATTTGCCCCTAGATGGGGGCTAGGGGCAAATATGGATAATAAAGCCTCTTACAGAAAATTAGTTTTTCATCCATAAATTGCTTAAATGTATCGGAACAAGGGAATATTGAAGATAAATGCTTTAATATGAAAAATAAATTACATTTAATATTCATAACTGGTGTAGGGTATCATATGGTCGGCCACGCCCGACTATACTTTCTTACTTGTTTTTTATTAATATTTTTCCGTAATCGGTAAAAAATGTGTTTTTCAAAACGAACATCATTAAAGAGGGAAGGGTTCCTCTCTGACGTGATTTTCTCAATATATGTTCTACAACATCGATTTCTGAAATGATACATAAAATACATAAATTTGAATAATTCAATGGAGAAAGAGGTATGGGTAGCATTTTTGGGTACTGTGTTGGTACCTTTTATAAATATTCAATGAAATTTCTTTTATAGCTTTACTAGCTATACCCAGTGTGCTTTGCTACCCTAAAAGCAATATAAATAAAAAATCTTCTTAATAATTTTGAAGATTCTATCTGTAATGTTTTCCAGAGATAAATTTTTTCCGAACTTTAATTAAGATTTTAATCGATGACAAATTAAAAAAAATCTAATATTTTCCCAGATATACGAAATTTTGTATTTAATTCATATAGGGGGTGCCACGACCCCATTGAAAGTCCACCCGTTATTCTCTAAATGTTCACATTAATGTCAAAGTTCTTCAATTAATATTTGAAGATTGTAGCTCTAATAGTTTCTCAGATATAATAATTTTCCTATTTAATTTATATGGGGGCTCCAAGCTCCCCATGACGAAAGTCCGCTCTTTTTTCTCCAAAATGTTCAGATGAATATTTAAGTTCTTAGTGCAAAATTTGAAGAATTTAGTTCTATTAGTTTCCCAGATAAACCAATTTTTGTGTTTTATTAACATGGGAGGTGCTGCTCCCCTCATGGGTAGTCCGCCATTTTATTTCCCAAAATGTTTACAAGGATGTTAAAGTTACTCGTGGAAATTTTTAATATTCTAACTATAATAGTTTCCAAGATAAACGAATTTTTGTATTTAATTTATATGGGAGGTGCCACGCCCCCTAATGCTAATCCGCCCACTTTTTGTCTTAAATAATTATATTGATACTAAAGTCGCTCCGACAAAATTTGAAGACTCTAACTATTATATTATCTCAGATATACTAATTTAATATTTTCTTAATATGGGCGTGGCACGTCGCCCACATGAAATTTCAACAGAAAAAGTAGCCTATAGATCCTTCCAGACATACAGGAAGAAACAGTGAAAATTTCAGGAAAATCGGTCCAGACGTTTAGCAGTCTATAAAGCACAAACAAACAAACATACATACATACAAACATACATACATACATACATACATACATACATACATACATACATACATACATACATACATACATACATACATACATACATACATACATACATACATACATACATACATACATACATACATACATACATACATACATACATACATACATACATACATACATACATACATACATACATACATACATACATACATACATACATACATACATACATACATACATACATACATAACATACATACATACATACATACATACATACATACATACATACATACATACATACATACATACATACATACATACATACATACATACATACATACATACATACATACATACATACATACATACATACATACATACATACATACATACATACATACATACATACATACATACATACATACATACATACATACATACATACATACATACATACATACATACATACATACATACATACATACATACATACATACATACATACATACATACATACATACATACATACATACATACATACATACATACATACATACATACATACATACATACATACATACATACATACATACATACATACATACATACATACATACATACATACATACATACATACCTGGCTGAGCTAGAAGCTAAAGCTACAGGCAAGAACAAAAACAAGGAGCAGTGTAATGTGGATAATCCTTTTCGCAGAAACTCTGGAATAGCATCACCAGATGTTTCAACGCCGATTATTCATAAACCGACAGCGACCGCTACACCGACAACAACTTCTGTACCAACCCCGACCGCAACACCGACAGAGATCTCAGTACCATCCACGGCCCCGATGGCTACACCGACATCGATCCCTATACAGACCGCAACACCTACAGCTACACCGACTAACGATCAAACTGAAACACTGGAGGAAACCTCTGCTGGTAACACCCTCTTCATAGAACTGGATAACCTAATAGATGGACTGATAAAGTTCATGAAGCCGAAGAATAATATCCATCATTCCATTAAGAACCAAGCATGGGCCATAAAGGCGACGTACAACAAAGTTAGAAAGGAAATGACGTTAAATGGGACATTACAAGCCTCCGAAACAAAAGAGCTGTCAACACAAACAACTCCCAAAACGGAGCATATGAAAGATTTAAAGAGAAGCAGGGAGTCCGGAGATATATCGTCAAAAACCCCAATACCCAAGAAGTCTAAAATAACAAACCAAACACAAAAGAAATCTGAAGTGATGGAGACTATTGTCAATGGAAAACCCAAAACCAATGATGATATAAATTCATGGAGAACGGTGCCACGTAAGAAAATAGTAAAAAAAAGAAAGGAGAAAGAAGCAATGATTATTTCAGCGAAAGGAAAGGCTACGTATGCGGATATATTGAAACATATAAAATCGGACCCTAACTTAAAAGATCTTGGAGAATACGTGTCCCGAATAAGAAGGACACTTAAAGGTGACCTCCTACTGGAAATTAATCCAGCCAATAAACAAAGTGTTGATCAATTCCAAGCAAAGGTGGAAAAATCGGTTGGGCAGCAGGCTAATATTAGAACCAGTAGACAGATGACCGTAATTGAATGCAAGGATATTGACGAAATTACTACAAAGTCTGATATATGTGAAGCTTTCAATAATCACCTAGGGATTTCAATAAAGGAGTCGGATATAACGAGTCTTAGAAAGAGTTATAGTGGCACCCAGACTGCAAGCGTTAGGCTTCCAGTAGAAATGGGACGTAAAGCCATCGAAATAGGCAAAGTCAAAATAGGATGGGTGATATGCCGAATAAGGGAAAAACGGCTCCTTACGAAATGTTTTAGATGCTTGTAATTTGGTCATATCTCCACTACGTGTACAAATAAACAAGACAGGTCGAAACTATGTAGAAGATGCGGAGCTGGCGGACACATAGCAAGGGACTGTAAAAAAAATCCAGAATGTATGTTCTGCAAAGAAGTGGAAAATGCCGATACAAATCATGTAGCTGGTAGTGGAAGATGCCCTGTCTTTAAAAAGGCAATTAGTAAAATGAGGAAATGAGATTCGTACAAATAAATCTCAACCACTGTCAGGCGGCACAGCACCTGCTTTCGCAGATAATATGCGAATCTCGTGTTGATGTCGCCATTATTAGTGAGCAGTATAGAGATATGAACAGCTCTGCATGGGTTAAAGACTTAAGTGGAAAAGCTGCTATTTGGGCTTGTGGAAACAAGGCTATAGAGGAAATTTCAGAACACGATGAAGACGGTTTTATTAGAGCTAAAATAGGAAGCATCCATATCTACAGCTGCTATGCTCCTCCAAGCTCAACAATTGTGCAGTTCCAACTGATGTTAGACCATCTGCTAAGGGACTCAAATCATCATAACCCAAAAATTATAGCTGGCGATTTCCACGCGTGGGCTGTTGAATGGGGAAGCCAAAGAACCAACACCCGAGGAAGCATTCTACTCGAAGCCTTTTCGGGACGAAACCTAGTGCTAGACAATAATGGTAATACACCGACATTTACCGCTAGAGAAAGAAATTCAATTGTGGATTTGACATTTACAAGTAGTTCCTTAGCAAGAGTTATGGAGTGGTCAGTAAGTGGACATTACATTACATTACCACCAGGCTATTATATTCTCTACTAGTAGCTTAGAAAGAAGACGATCCCATAGGGAGGAGAACAACGTAAACTATACAGGATGGGCTTCTAAGAGACTTGACAAAGAAGCATTTACTCAAGAATTTTTGAATTATACAGAACTGAATGGAACAGCATCTGAAATGACGAAACAGGTCTCATTAAGGCTTAGAAGAGCTTGTGATTCTGCAATGCCAAGTAGAAGAATAACAAAGAATCGTCCTCCAAACTATTGGTGGAACTCAGAGATCAGCAACCTCCGAGCCACTTGTCTAAGAGCCAGAAGAAAGACTAAACGTCTCAGAGGTCGACCAGGATTTGAAGAAGCGTGTTGCGAATACAAATACGCAAGGAGAGAATTCCAACATGCAATTCTAAAAAGTAAGAAGAACAGCTTCAAACAGATATGCTTAGAAGCAGATTCAGATCCATGGGGAAAGGCTTACCAAGTGGTCACCTCTCGCCTTAAGGGAAAGAAAACCCTCCAACCCAGTTGTCCTAAGCTACTTGATAAAATAGTTAAGACTTTGTTTCCAGAACACATAAACTCCGTATTTACAACAAGAAGTCCATATCACGCAGAAAACATAGAGTTAACAACGGAAGAAGAACTAATCTCAATAGTAGATAAAATCGGAGATGACAAAGCACCTGGACCTGATGGCGTCCCAAACAATGTTCTTAAGTTGGCAATTAAACAATCAACTAAAACATTTGTTGATTTATTTAACCAATGCCACAAAGAGGCAGTTTTCCCTGAAGCATGGAAGAAACAATCACTAATCTTGATTACAAAACCCAATAAACGTCTAGGAGACCCCTCAGCATATAGGCCAATATGCCTCCTTGATACAAGTGGAAAAATACTTGAAAAATAATATACAATAGACTACTACCAATTGTGGAAGAAAACGGAGATTTATCAACCCGACAATACGGGTTTCGAAAGGCTAGGTCAACCATCGATGCGATTAACATGGTAGTTGAAATAGCACGAACGGCTATTGAAGGCAAAGGCGCAAACAGAAAATATTGTGCAATAATTACACTTGATGAAAAAAACGCGTTTAACTCCGCAAATTGGGGACTAATAATTAATAAATTACTTATTATGGAACGTTATGTACAACGATGTATTAACGCTGAATATTCCAGAAGAAGCAAATATAATAGGCTTTGCCGACGACATCGCGGTAACTGTTTCAGCAAGATTTAAAGATGAAGTAGAACTAATCTCTAACGAGGTAATATTAACTATAAGAAACTGGATGAAAAGTGCTGGCCTGGAGCTAGCAGAACATAAAACTAAAGTAGTGCTGACGACGAGCCGTCGGAAAAGAGAAAATATAGAAATAACCGTAGGAGAACATCAGGTTAGATCAAATACTCATCTTAAGTACCTTGGGATTATAATAGACGCTAGATTGAATTTCAAAGCTCACATTGAGTATGTTTACAATAAAGCATCGAATATTAGAGTTGCACTCGAAAGAATGATGCCAAACGTAGGTGGGCCGAAACAATACAAGAGAAAACTAATATCTACGGTGGTTAGCTCTGTTATCCTTTACGCCGCTCCCATATGGGCTGCACAATGGGGCAGAATGGAAATTTTTTGGAAATAAATCTGGCATTTCTAAACGGCTGATCCGATCGGGACAAAATTTGGCGTGAGCGTAGCCAAGGAGTATTCGAGTTTAAGTTTTGAAGATGAACCCTGCAGATGCTCCAGGGACGGCGCGGTGGCGGCTCAAAGTAGGGTACCTACGACATGTAAAATTTTTAAACTCGTGCCATTTTTTTGTTTTTCACCCAAATACAAAGATTTTTATATTTTGTGAAAGCGCTCGACGAGATCTTGAAAAAACATGATTGGACATACTACTTATCTCTTATAATATCCGAGTTATAGGCATTTAAAAATTTAGTGATACAAAATTTACCATACCTTGGTCCGCCTTCTTTGAATACCGGGCGTAATTTTGGACCAAATGGACTCAATAATTTCCAATAATATACAAAAAATTTCAGATCAATATCATTTACTGATCCAAAAATATACGTTTTTTAATTTAAAAATTCAAAAAATTTTAGATTTTTGGTGTTTTTTTGCCAAAAATGTGTCTTAACTCTTTTATTAATAAAATAAAATTTTCTTTAAGAACATATAACAATTTTATAGTTTTCTAAAAGGTATCTTTACGCAGAACGCTTTGGCGTAAAAAACTTGTTCTATTTTTTGAAAATGTTGCCACTGCGTCCTTCCGAATGTGACCTATTTTTTATCAAAACTTCAACTTTGGGCGACATGTTCTAAAATCCCAAAGCTGGGATCAGAAAACTGAAAGCACTTTTGGAAACCTCAATATGTTTTCTATTTACTCCAAAAGTATTTTCCCAGCCCTGAAAAAAATGTGGACCCTATGGGCAAAAAAGTAAAAAATCTCATTTTTGGAATTTTCATTCCTATTTTTGGGAATTGCGGGATGCCCTTTGACCTTTTCAATTTTCTTATTTGAAATGACAAATTTAACAAGCGTTGAAAATTTCATTAAGTTTTTTCCATAAATAAAGATTTTGTCATATATTACATATTTGTTTAATTTCTAAAACTATGATTTATATCAAAATTTTAATAGGGTCGCAGATAGCTACAACAATTTAGTCCATATTTATCCCTTAATATCATTTTTTAGTTAGATATGGAAATGCTCGACCCTTTACAAAAAATTTCAAGCCAATATCTCAATTACATTCAAAAATATGTTCATTTAAACCTGTGTCCTTTAATTTCATCTTTTTCATATTTTAGTATTAAGTATGACAGAACATATTTAAATCTTATATTTACCTATTTCCATTTATTCGGTTATCCTTATAATTGAAAGGTTCTATTATGCTTAAATTTTCAAAAATTTATAACTATTTTTTACCTAAATTTTTTCGACAGATCATTTCGTTCTGTTTCGTTTATGATCATGTAGGTAAAAATATACAGGTAATGATAATTTCGATTCATTCACTAATAAGAAATATCAATGACTGAATTACAGGTTATAGTAATATAGTCCTAAATGTTAATAGGTAGACAATTTGTAATTTTTTACTTTGAAATACCTGTATCGGAAATGACAAGAATTGGTATATAAGTAAACTTCTTAGATTTTAAGTACCATATTTAATAAATCTACAAGAGTTGTGTTCCGTTTTATGGAGTGTATCTTCAAAAGGGCCAGAAAGAATTGAAGACATTTCAAATTACATAAAAACTACATATAGTAGAAAAGTAGACAAAACAGGCATATCAAAAATTTAAAACTTTTTAAAACTTTTTTGTTATCAGCACTTCCAGAATACAAACAAGCTTGTGGAAGTCGGACATTAGAAGACTACAAAAGTGTATTTATGTCATCATTAGTGCCATTACGAATTCGTTCATATTCCCTTAATCCATCATCGTCAAGCATCGGAAATTCATTTGAAGATATATCAATACAACTCCGGGTTCAAAAAATTTTTGTAGACCCATTGGATTTAAACATATAAAGGAGTCAAAGAAAACAACAAAAGATTTAGTGGAATATTTAAAAGATGAAATAAATGCACTGGAGCCCATTTGCATAAAAATAAAGGAATTCTCTATTAACGTATCATATCAGCTAAGCTTAACAATGATTGATGGAAAGGTCAGCAATGCCATAACAGCAACTTCTTCCTTCTGGAGATGCTCAATATGTAATGAGAAAAAGTCGCAATTCTCAAATATAAACAAAAGCAGAAGTATTAATGAAGAAGACCTGTCTTTCGGAATTTCACCACTTCATGCCAGAATACGATTTTTGGATTACTTTTTACACATAGCATACGACCTCAAATATAGAAGTGTGCCAGAGAATCTTACTAAATCAACAAAAAATAATGAAGAATTGAAAGAACTGAGAGCTGCGGAAAAAAGCAGAATCCAAGAAGAATTTAAAGTTCAGATGGGATTAAACATCGACAAACCAACGGCGAGAAGGTTTTTTCGTGATTTTGAAATTACTTCAAAAATAACTGGAATCGACAAGGAGTTGCTTCGAAGAGTTAACACAATTTTAATGGCACTGATAGTAAACATAAAATTAATGGAAATCGACTTGGGGAATATACATCTGAAATTTCTAAATTACTTGTATCTCTGTATCCATGGAGGGAACTAACACCAACAGTACACAAAGTATTGTGTCATGGTCAAATAATAATTGAATCGAATATTCTTCCACTTGGAGAGTTAACAGAAGAAGCCCAGGAAGCGAGGAATCGAGATTTTAAGCATGTTCAACTATTCAGCTCAAGAAAATGCTCCAGGCAATCACAGAATGAAGATATTTTTAATATTTTACTTCTATCTTCTGATCCTGTTCTTTCAACTATGCGAAAAAGCTGGATTTGTTATGAAACTCTATCATCTCAAAACAAGGAAGATTTAAAGGACTTATATTACCTTCTGGATATGTATACCGATATGACAGATTATTTTATAGAAAATAAGTAGTGTTAGGAATTAACTATATAAGTAGGTTGTAAGAATTAATTGTATTACGTTTAAGATAAACATTTCAAATAAAAAAGCTATTATACTAACTGATGATATTGTATTAAATTGTGTTTTATATTTCGGTGGGCGGGAAAGGTGGTTTGTGTGGGGTGATTTAGGTGTTGTTGTGCGTGGCTCATAATAAAATTATAACTTTTTATTGTATATACAATGTTATAGTCTTTAATAAAATAATTAACTAAATAATTTTAAAAATTGTCCAAATATTTTATTCAACACCAAATGTATGTTCTGTCATACTTAATACTAAAATATGAAAAAGATGAAATTAAAGGACACAGGTTTAAATGAACATATTTTTGAATGTAATTGAGATATTGGCTTGAAATTTTTTGTAAAGGGTCGAGAATTTCCATATCTAACTAAAAAATGATATTAAGGGATAAATATGGACTAAATTGTTGTAGCTATCTGCGACCCTATTAAAATTTTGATATAAATCATAGTTTTAGAAATTTAACAAATATGTAATATATGACAAAATCTTTATTTATGAACAAAACTCAATGAAATTTTCAATGCTTGTTAAATTTGTCATTTAAAATCAGAAAATGCAAAAAAAAATTGAAAAGGTCAAAGGGCATCCCGCAATTCCCAAAAATAGGAATGAAAATCCCAAAAATGGGAAAAAAGGCAGAAAACTGGGAAGTATTAATCAAAATGATTAAAGGTGTTCATGAGAAGCTAAGAGCGGAAGAGAAAGTGAGACGAGAAACGTTAATTGAGATAAATAGCTAAAATAAGGCTAACCAACCCTGCGATGCAATATCATTATAGACGGTCCCGCAGGGGTTTTGGATGACGAAGGGGGTGCTTTAGTCGGTAGGAATCCGACATATCCCAAGGTTATTACCATGGGAATCAAATGCAAGATTTACACCTCCTAATGAAAAAAAAAAAATACATACATACATACATACATACATACATACATACATACATACATACATACATACATACATACATACGTACATACATACATACATACATACATACATACATACATACATACATACATACATACATACATACATACATACATACATACATACATACATACATACTACATACATACATACATACATACATACATACATACATACATACATACATACATACATACATACATACATACATACATACATACATACATACATACATACATACATACATACATACATACATACATACATACATACATACATACATACATACATACATACATACATACATACATACATACATACATACATACATACATACATAGGAGGTACTACTCCCCTCATGGGTAGACCGCCAATTTATTTCCCAAAATGTTTACATGGATGTTACAGTTACTCGTGGAAATTTTAATATTCTAACTATAATAGTTTCCAAGATAAGCGAATTTTTGTATTTAATTTATATGGGAGGTGCCACGCCCCCTAATGCTAATCCGCCCACTTTTTCAACATAAAAAGTAGCCTATAGTTCCTTCCAGACATACAGGAAGAAACTGTGAAAATTGCAGGAAAATCGGTCCAGCCGCTTAGCAGTATATAAAGCACAAACAACCAAACAAACATACATACATACAAACACACTTTAATTTTTATATATATTGATTATTTAATGTTAATGTAAAATTAATGCATTAAATTCAAAAATATTTAATGTTAATGCATTAAATGCACCCATGTTAATGTTAATGCAATAAACTTTCATTAACATTAATTTTTTTTAATGTTGAAAAAATTGTTAATGCATTAACATATTTAATGCACTTATCCCAGGTCTGTCTAATAGTTTGTATTGCTAGTCCGCCAATTTATTACCCAAATATTCACATTTATGCCAAAGTTATTCGTGCAAAATTTGGGTATTTCAGCTCTAATAGTTTCTGAGATATACAAATTTTTGCATTTAATTCATATGGGAGGTACCAAGCCCCCCTAAAGAATGTCCGCCCGTTTTCCCCCACATGTTCACATGGATTTTAATGTTCTTCTTGCAAAATTGGAAAATTCTATAAAAATGAATGTGTGTTTATTTGTTTGTGGGTTCCGGAAAAAAATTTCGTATATAAATACGAAATACACATTTGTGTCGAATTTTATCCCGATAACTTTGATTTTTAATGTGCATTTGAGTAATTTTCGGAAATGGTCCTTACATGGGAGTTGTGACCAATTATCGACCGACAAGATAAGTTATTCGATGCAGAACTCTAATATGTATAGGAGCTATGACCTTACAGAAATCAAGATATCTTTATTTGATAATGAAATATGTGCGTTTAAGTGATTTTCTTGAAGTGGACCTTATATAGAAGATATTACCATATATGGACCAATCCGGAAAAAATTTGGAAGAATGATTTATATGCTCACAAAACATATTCAAGTTTATCCCGATAGCTTTATTATTCAAAGAAATATATGCGTTTAAGTGATTTTCGTAAGTGGACCCTGTATGGGAGCCTATCCTGAAAAAATTTCGTAGAGTGATTCATATAAAGACAAAACATATTTATGTCGAATTTTACAAAGATAACTTTATTTGACAATGAAATATGTGCCTTTAAGTGATTTTTAGAAGTGGGACTTATATCGGAGCTATGACCAATAATGGACCGATCCAGGAAAAAAGTGGTAGAATGATTTATATGTACACAAAACATATTTGTGTCGAATTTTATCCTTATAGCTTTAGAATTTAATGAAATATATGCGTTTAAGTGATTTTCGGAAGTGGACCTTATATTGGAGCTATGACCAAAAATTTCGTAGAGTGACTCATATAAAGACAAAATATATTTGTGTCGAATTTCATCAAGATAGCTTTATTTGCACTGTTGCCAATTTAGCTATTTTCTCGTCAAATCTAGCGATTTTTAATCCCATTTTGCGGGGAAAAATATGATTTAGCTATTAGCGGGAAATCTAGCGAATTTGCTTTAGATTTTAAGGCATTTTTTATTCATTTATATTTTGATAATATCGCTTAAAAGTTGCTACGAATGACGATTTACATATATGTATGTATATAAAAATATGCATTCAATGTAAATTATTTGAGTTTTAGCTGTGTGTATTATACTTATTTTGAATGTTCTGAAGAACATAACTAGGAGCAAATATTTGTGCGTACAGGTAAAGTTATACGAAAAACTTTAAAAGGGGTATATTTTGTTGTACTCAAAAAACGAATATTTAATTATTCTAGTCTTTTAGTAAATGAGTGATATGATAATAAAATTTACCATAATTCTAAAAATTAGTGAACATTGGAAATAAGTGACGAAAGGATCGATCCATAAAGTCCTAAAAATTTACAACATTTCTAAGGCGTATAGGGCCGCATATCGATATTGCAGATAAAATTCCCACAAAAGGAGTGTATAATAATAATCTTGGGTGCCCCGGTAGGCTAGTTGGTAGTGTGCTAGCCTGTCAGTCTGAGGGTTGTGGGTTCGATTCCCAGCAGAGATCCTGGTCTGCTACACTACAACAGTCGTATGGTTATCGTCACCCTGCTCGATCCATAAAGGCCAGCACTTCGAAATTCAATTTATCTTTACAACATTTCTAAAGCAATCTGTATAGGGTCGCATATCGAAATTAACCTCAACTTGACATTTTTCCTAACCCAAAGTGAAAATATTTAACATAAAAAAAGATTCTCTTATGTGTTTGTTATAAGATGTGTTTGTATCACTATCCCATTCCAACGTATGTATATAGATTTTAGCGATAAATCGCTGACTTTTTAGAATAATATGAAAAATCTGAAAAATTTAGCTAGTTTTTTTAGCTATTTGTTTTCAGAATCATATAATAAATATTATTTTGACGATTTATCGCTAAATTTTTCAAAATGTCTTGAATTTAGCTATTTTCTAGCTATTTTTCAGTCGACTTTAGCGATATTTTTGGGAAAAAAGTTGGCAACAGTGGGTATATTGAAGATTATAAAAATGGTAAAATGATCTACTTATCTAGGTCTATAAAAATCATTATATCGCGTAATCAGTGTTTATGAGTGTCACACAGTGTTATTAATCATTATTTTACAGGTATGAAAATTGTAATAGGTTGTGATGCCAACTCGCACCATGTAGCTTGGGGTAGTACAAACACCAATCGTAGGGGACAAGCCCTCATGGATTTCCTTAATACTAAAGACTTGATAACATTGAACTTGGGTGATAAAGCTACCTTCGTCAATAGAATCGGAGAAGAAGTATTAGATATAACTATATGTTCAGAAGAGCTTATAAACAAAATTCAGGATTGGAGAGTTTCGGACGAGCACTCCTTTTCTGATCATCGGTACATAAGATTCAAAATACTAAGGCCACCACCAAAGCCGATAAAGTTTCGTAATAAGTCTAAAACTAATTGGACAATGTTCGGGACCTTACTAAAGAATCGTTTAGGTAAGGACACTTTTCAATGTCGAAATAAAGAGAATATAGAAGCCAAAGTGGAAACGTTCACAAGTGCTTTGATTGAATCGTCCGAGGACAGCTGCCCTCTGCAAGAGCGGAGATCTGCCCAGGAAAAACCCTGGGTAACTGGGAGATCCGGAACCTTGGGAAGACTCTTCGCAAACTATTTAACCGGGCACGGCGTAAAAAAATGCAGTATACTGGGATGAGTATCGTAATAAACTTGGTGATTATAAGAAAATTGTTCGAAAAGCCAAACGAGACCCCCGGAAACTTTTCTGTGAACAGGTAGATAGTGTAAATGACGTATCGAAGATAAAAAATTCCTATCCAAAACTCATGTCCAACGGGAATCTATGATCGATGACACGGGCGGGAGGCTTGAAGATATGGAGGAAACAATGAAACTCCTAATGGATTCTCATTTCCCACTCGGTATATCGAATTACATAGATGAACCGATATTGGAGGAAGGAGAGGGTAACACGGAAATAGTTATTACATCTGACATGGTTAAAGGGGCAATCAAGAGCTTTGCTCCCTATAAAGCTGCAGGGCCGGATGGCATTTTCCCGGCACTTTTGCAGATGGATGCGGGACTGGTTTCCGTACATCTGTCACAGATATTCACTGCATGCTTAAAATTGGCATATACCCCAGTTTAATGGCAAGAAGCAAGGGTAATATTTATACCCAAACCAGGGAAGCCTAGCTATAAGAAAATTGTTCGAAAAGCCAAACGAGACCCCCGGAAACTTTTCTGTGAACAGGTAGATAGTGTAAATGACGTATCGAAGATAAAAAATTCCTATCCAAAACTCATGTCCAACGGGAATCTATGATCGATGACACGGGCAGGAGGCTTGAAGATATGGAGGAGACAATGAAACTCCTAATGGACTCTCATTTCCCACCCGGTATATCGAATTACATAGATGAACCGATATTGGAGGAAGGAGAGGGTAACACGGAAATAGTTATTACATCTGACATGGTTAAAGGGGCAATCAAGAGCTTTGCTCCCTATAAAGCTGCAGGGCCGGATGGCATTTTCCCGGCACTTTTGCAGATTCTATACGTGGGACCTCGCTCATTTGAAATTTCAACATAAAAAGCAATTATAACTCCTTCCAGACATACAGGAAGATATTGTGAAAATTTCAAGAAAATCAGTTTAGCCGTTTAAACTGATTAAATAAAAAACCCACTTAACGATTTTGAAAATTCTAACTATAATAGTTTTCCAGATTAACAATATGTTACATATAAGAGATGCCAAGCAAATTATTGCAAGTTTGCCAATTTCTATCTATCTATGAAAAATTTGTATTTAATTCATATATGTGGTGCCAAGCCCCCCATTGAAAGTCCGCCCGTTATTCTCTAAATGTTCACATGAATGTCAAAGTTCTTCATGTAAAATTTGAAGATTCTAGTTTCTCAGATATACGAATTTAATTCATGTGGGGCTTCAAGCTCCCCGGATGAAAGTCCGCCCTTTTTCCTCCAAAATATTCAGATGAATATTAAAATAATTTGTTCAAAATTTGAAGAATCTAGTTCTATTAGTTTCCCAGTTAAACGAAATTTTGTATTTAATTCATATGGGAGGTACCAAGTACCCCATTGGAAATCCGCCCGTTATACTCTAAATGTTCAGATGAATGTCAAAGTTCTTCAAGTAAAATTTAAAGATTCTAGCTCTAATAGTTTCTCAGATATACGAATTTTTCTATTTTGGGGGCTCCAGATGAAAGTCCGCTCTTTTTTCCTTAAAAATGTTCAGATGAATATTAAAGTTCTTCGTGCAAAATTTTAAGAATTTAGTTCTATTAGTTTCCCAGATAAACGAATTTTTGTTTTTAATTAATATGGGAGGTGCCCCTCATGGGTAGTCCGCCAATTTATTACCCAAAATGCTTACATGGATGTTAAAGTTCTTTGTGCAAAATTTTAAGAATTTAGTTCTATTAGTTTCCCAGATAAACGAATTTTTGTATTTAATTAATATGGGAGGTGCCGCTCCTCTCATGGGTAGTCCGCCAATTTATTACCCAAAATGTTTACATGGATGTTAAAGTTCTTCGTGCTAAATTTTAAGAATTTAGTTCTATTAATTTCCCAGATAAACGAATTTTTGTATTTAATTTAAATGGGAGGTACCACACCCCCTAATGCTAGTCCGCCTACTTTTAGTCCTAAATGATCATATTAACACTAAAGTGGCTCCGACAAAATTTGAGGACTCTAACTGTTATATTATCTCAACTATACGGATTTTATATTTTCTTAATGTGGGCGTGGCTCATCGCCCACTTGAAATTTCTATTCCAGACATGCAGGAATACGCTTTCAAGAAAATCGGTTCAGCCGTTTAGTAGTCTATAACGTTCAAACATACAAACATACAAACAAACACACATTCATTTTTATATATATAGATAGATAGATTAAAAGAAAATAACAATAGTAAAGAAAAAAGATTAATAATACTTTGAAGGAAAACTATAAACAAAACCTTCAATAGAAGAAAAAAATGAGTAATTATGAATTAATAATAGAATAATTAAAAAAACAAGTAAGAGTGCTATATTCCCAGCAAAAAATCTGAAATTTTTGGTAATAGCCAGTAGTTATTTCATACATTACTTGGTAATGAGTGTTCATTATCATCCACATTATTTTATTTAGCTGAATAGGTTATTACTGGTAAATAACAAAACAATTTGGATTTGTTATGGCTCAATTGTCTAGGTCGCTTATTTAACAAACAGGGGGTTCGTGGTTCGAGCCCTGCTGGATACTATTTATTTTTTTTTCAAAATGACATTCATTTATATATTTTTGTAAAATGCCGTTCTCAAAATTGCAAACAGCAACATGTTAATGGAGCATCGAGTAAGCGGCTGGAGTGAGAAACACAGAAAACAACTGAATGCCTGGGTTCAAATCCCGGCCGAGAATTTTTTTATTTTTTGTTTTTCTACATACAAAGTCGGCCCAAAATAACTAGCTATCACATAACATATTTGTAGTTTTATTTGTAACTAGTTATTTCGCAAAGTTTTTGTAATCAAATTAGTAACCATTTATTAATTTGTTTAAGGTAGGTACATATTATTTGAACCTCGTCGAACAAAAATAATTAGTTATTCACCCCAAAAGTAATTAGTTTCCACGTGATTCCAATATTACTTTCTGGATTACTAGGTAATGAAAATTTTTGCTGGGTTCGGCTGTGCCGAATCTTATATACCCTTCACCATAGTGTATTTAAAAATTCATTTTCCCGACTTTATCATTATTATAGCAATAGCAAAACATAATGAACAACAACAACGCTAAACGATATAAACACACAAAAAACAAAATACACAAGGCAGTAAAACCAACAGACATCCAAACATATGAAACGAAATACATAAAAAAAAACAAGTTAGAATCAGGGATCGTAAATAATTATTATCTTTGAATTTTTAAAGAAAAAATCAAATATAAGAAATTATAGGAGAACAACTTTAAAGATACCATTTTTATTGTTTTGAGCTATATTTTTATAAAACACTATGCTTTTTAAATTTTTTATTTTTTTGGCAAAAAATAATAATTATTTTCTGATTTTTATTTTTTTTTTGGGCAGAAATAAAAATCAAAAAATGATTTTTATTTTTTTTGGCAGAAATAATAATTATTTTTTGATTTTTATATTTTTGGCAGAAATAAAAATCATTGTTCGTTCGTCAGTGTCTTTGTTTGTTTGTTTAATTGTTTGTTCGTTAGTCTGTCTGTTTGTTCATTACTTTATTTTAAGATCAAATAATATAAAATACAGACTTATTTAGTTATACATTTTATTATTTATAAAATTGTTTGTTTACTTTTTTGTTATAAGTTCACAAAATATAAAATACATGTTTATTTTAGGACACATTGTCTTATTTAGCTAATTGAAAATGTATAATTACAAGAAAAATAAGTATAGCTCTTCTTCTTTATATAAGTCAACGTAATTTGTATTTTAGCTTGAAACAAACAAACAAATTAAGAAACAATTTTATAAATAATAAAATGTATAACTTAATAAATCTATATTTTATATTATTTTATCTTAAAATAAAATAATGAACAAACAAATAAACAAACAGGCAGACTAATGAACAAACAATTAAACAAACAAACAAAGACACTGACGAACGAACAAATAAACGAACTAACGAACAAGCAAAGAAACTATCTAAGATCAAATAAACAAATAAGCAAAAATATCAAGCGAATTAACAAACAAATGAATAAACAAAAATGATATTACCTTGATGATTTTTATTTCTGGCAAAAATATAAAAATCAAAAAATAATTATTATTACTGCCCAAAAAAAATAAAAATAATTTTTTGATTTTTATTTCTGCCCGAAAAAATAAAAATCAGAAAATAATTATTATTTCCACCAAAAAAAAAAAAAAAAATAAAAATCCAAAATAATTATTATTTTTTGAGTTTTATTACAAAAATCGTAACGGTTACGGTCCCTGGTTAGAATGCTATATTTGGCTCTGCCGAATCTTAAATACCCTCCACCTGCAAACTACTTTTTATTAAAACCCAATATAAATATGTTATAAATGGTTAAAGTTATAGGGCCGAATTTATAATTTATACCAAAGAAATAAATTTTACTTAAGGGCACTTCACACGGTCACACTTTCCGTACGACAAGTCTAATGAAAAAGCAAAATGAAATTCCATCCGTATGACAAAAAAGAGAATAAAAGTCGTATGATTTATATTTTTTGTGTTTACACGATTGGTATAAAACAATAACAAAGTAAGATGGAACAGCCGTTTCACTTTTTTGTATGTGTTTACATAAAAATACATCCCTGAATCATTTCAAAAAATGAAGAGAGCCATACGACTGTCAAATTTTCCATCCGTATTTTCTCTCAATGTGTGATGATTTCATTACATATTGTGTTTAGACGATCCCATCCGTTCTCTTGTGCACAAAATTTTGACAGATCTTATTACTTGTGTGCTCGTGTGAAAGGGGCTTTAAGTATTAAAATACATATTAAGTACTAAAGTACTTTATTTCCCTTATGGAGAACTGTAAACTCTCTTTTTTGTCATACGGATGGAATTTCATTTTGCTTTTTCATTAGACTTGTCGTACGGAAAGTGTGACCGTGTGAAGTGCCCTTAAGTAAAATTTATTTCTTTGGTATAAATTATAAATTCGGCCCTATAACTTTAACCATTTATAACATATTTATATTGGGTTTTAATAAAAAGTAGTTTGCAGGTGGAGGGTATTTAAGATTCGGCAGAGCCAAATATAGCATTCTAACCAGGGACCGTAACCGTTATGATTTTTATAATAAAACTCAAAAAATAATAATTATTTTGGATTTTTATTTTTTTTTTTTTTTTTTGGTGGAAATAATAATTATTTTCTGATTTTTATTTTTTTGGGCAGAAATAAAAATCAAAAAATTATTTTTATTTTTTTTGGGCAGTAATAATAATTATTTTTTGATTTTTATATTTTTGGCAGAAATAAAAATCATCAAGGTAATATCATTTTTGTTTATTCATTTGTTTGTTAATTCGCTTGATATTTTTGCTTATTTGTTTATTTGATCTTAGATAGTTTCTTTGCTTGTTCGTTAGTTCGTTTATTTGTTCGTTCGTCAGTGTCTTTGTTTGTTTGTTTAATTGTTTGTTCGTTAGTCTGCCTGTTTGTTTATTTGTTTGTTCATTATTTTATTTTAAGATAAAATAATATAAAATATAGATTTATTAAGTTATACATTTTATTATTTATAAAATTGTTTCTTAATTTGTTTGTTTGTTTCAAGCTAAAATACAAATTACGTTGACTTATATAAAGAAGAAGAGCTATACTTATTTTTCTTGTAATTATACATTTTCAATTAGCTAAATAAGACAATGTGTCCTAAAATAAACATGTATTTTATATTTTGTGAACTTATAACAAAAAAGTAAACAAACAATTTTATAAATAATAAAATGTATAACTAAATAAGTCTGTATTTTATATTATTTGATCTTAAAATAAAGTAATGAACAAACAGACAGACTAACGAACAAACAATTAAACAAACAAACAAAGACACTGACGAACGAACAATGATTTTTATTTCTGCCAAAAATATAAAAATCAAAAAATAATTATTATTTCTGCCAAAAAAAATAAAAATCATTTTTTGATTTTTATTTCTGCCCAAAAAAAAAATAAAAATCAGAAAATAATTATTATTTTTTGCCAAAAAAATAAAAAATTTAAAAAGCATAGTGTTTTATAAAAATATAGCTCAAAACAATAAAAATGGTATCTTTAAAGTTGTTCTCCTATAATTTCTTATATTTGATTTTTTCTTTAAAAATTCAAAGATAATAATTATTTACGATCCCTGATTCTAACTTGTTTTTTTTTATGTATTTCGTTTCATATGTTTGGATGTCTGTTGGTTTTACTGCCTTGTGTATTTTGTTTTTTGTGTGTTTATATCGTTTAGCGTTGTTGTTGTTCATTATGTTTTGCTATTGCTATAATAATGAAAAGTCGGGAAAATGAATTTTTAAATACACTATGGTGAAGGGTATATAAGATTCGGCACAGCCGAATATAGCACTCTTACTTGTTTTTTTAATTATTCTATTATTAATTCATAATTACTCATTTTTTTCTTCTATTGAAGGTTTTGTTTATAGTTTTCCTTCAAAGTATTATTAATCTTTTTTCTTTACTATTGTTATTTTCTTTTAATCTATCTATATATATAAAAATGAATGTTTGTATGTTTGTATGTTTGAACGTTATAGACTACTAAACGGCTGAACCGATTTTCTTGAAAGCGTATTCCTGCATGTCTGGAATAGGTAATAGGCTACTTTATATTTCGAAATTTCAAGTGGGCGATGAGCCACGCCCACATTAAGAAAATATAAAATCCGACCAATTCGAAAAAAAATAATCATAATGATTTATCTATACACAGAACATACTCATGTCCAGTTTAATAATAAATTATGTTGCACTAAGTGGTTTTCAGAAGTGAACCTTATATGGGAGCTAGTTATGGACCGATGCTGAAAAAATTCCTTATGTGGAATGTAACCAATTATGGACTGATGTGGAAAATGTTCACGAATATATATATATATATATATATATATATATATATATATATATATATATATATATATATATATATATATATATATATATATATATATATATATATATATATATATATATATAAATATTTTAAAGGTTTGTTTTTTTTATACCCTCCACCACCATCAGTGGTGATAGAGGGTATATATAACTTTGTCATTCCGTGTGTAACACCAAGAAATATTCATCTGAGACCCAACAAAGTATATATATTCTGGGTCCTTATCAAATTCTGAGTATTGGTATTGAAAATGGGCCAAATCGGTTCACACCGGGAAAAGTTATGAATCAAAATTTAAAACAACCTCGAAAAAAATAGGAATTTTTTACACATTCTGATGTAATTTTCTCGAAAACTATGTAAGGTAATTCCATGGAAATCACCACACATTCGTTTCTCCATAAGAGCTTGATCCCTGCTGCCAGAATCGGTCCACAATTTCATATACCTCCCATACAAAAGTACATATTCCCGGAAAATGGGTTTTTTGTTAATAACTTCCGTCGGAATGTTGATATCTTCACAAAATTTTACAAATTAAAATCTTATATCAATAGAATTCATTCAAAGAAAAAATTTTTTGGATCGGTCCATAATTGGACATAGCTCCCATACAAGGTCCCCTCCCGAAAATCACTTAAACGCGCATAACTCATTACTAAATTAAGATATCTATATAAAATTTAGTACAGGTATTACTCATATGCACAGAAATGTTACTGTGAAATTTTTTCCCGATCGGTCCATAATTGGTCATAGCTCCCATACAAGGTCCCCTCTCGAAAATCACTTAAACGCGCATAGCTCATTACTTAATTAAGATATCCATATAAAATTTGATATAAGTATTACTCATATGCACAGAAACGTTACTGTGAAATTTTTTCCCGATCGGTCCATAATTGGTCATAGCTCCCATACAAGGTCCCCTCCCGAAAATCACTTAAACGCGCATAACTCATTACTAAATTAAGATATCCATATACAATTTGGTACAAGTATTGCCCATATGCACAGAAATGTTACTGTTTAATTTTTTCCCGATCGGTCCATAATTGGTCATAGCTCCCATACAAGGTCCCCTCCCGAAAATCACTTAAGCGCGCATAACTCATTACTAAATTAAGATATCCATATAAAAATTGGTACAAGTATTGCCCATATTCATAGAAATATTACCGTGAAAGTTTTTTCCGATCGGTCCATAATTGTTCATAGCTCCCATACAAGGTCCCCTCCCGAAAATCACTTAGATGAACAATTTTTTCCTGATCGGTCCATATTTGGTCATAGCTCTCCTACTAGGTCCCCTCCAGAAAATCACTTAGATGAACAATATTCATTACCAAATAATGATATAGATACAGAATTTTGAAATTTTGTCTTTATATACATAATTGGTCATAGCTCCCACAGAAATATTACTGTGGAATTTTTTCCCGATCGGTCCATATTTGGTCATAGCTCTCATACTAGGTCCCCTCCAGAAAATCACTTAGATGAACAATTTTTTCCTGATCGGTCCATATTTGGTCATAGCTCTCCTACTAGGTCCCCTCCAGAAAATCACTTAGATGAACAATATTCATTACCAAATAATGATATAGATACAGAATTTTGAAATTTTGTCTTTATATACATAATTGGTCATAGCTCCCATACAAAGTCCTTTTGCGAAAATCTCTTAAACGCACATTACTCATTACCAAATAAAACTATACTAAATTACGATATATGTAGATACAAAATTTGACTGAAATATAGCTTTTATGTACAGAAATTATGCTTAAAGAATTTTTTACGATCGGTCTATAATTGATCTTATTTCCCATACTAGGAACTGCCCCTTAAAGACCTAAGCTGTTTAAATCTTGGGATTTTTCTATTTAAGACATTAAATCTACAAATATTTGATCAATTAGAAAAGTATTAATATAAAAGTAGCTGGTGGATGGTATTTAAGATTCGGCTCAGCCGAATATAGCACTCTAACTTGTTTTTAAATATCTTTTTCTATTACTAACTTAAGTTAGTAATAGAACCTTTATTGTTTAATTCACTAAACTGACTGCGAAGACTTTACAATTTTAATATAAAATTAAACTTATTTTAAAATGAATTTGCTGATTCTGCATATTTTCGCATCGAACCATTATTTCGAATGCGCGTGTAATGCATTTGCTGATTTTGTATTTTCTCACGCTGAACCGTTGAACAGTGTTTATTACTGGAGCTTGTGTGGATTCGGGTTACCTCATATGAATTTGCTAGTATTGCAGTCTTGATGTTGGCACGTTTGTTGGTTGTTGAACTTGTTGATTTTGATGACACGTTTCGTGTGCAATAATTATAGTTGTTGTTGTTATTGTGTCTGCTTTATGGTAAACTTATTATGAGTAGTGTAACGGACAATGTGTTAACTCCTCCCCCTGTAAGTTCATACGTCCTCGTATGAATTACTAGAAAAATGGAAGGTCGTGAATCCTCTTGTTCTTGACACTTATTGATGGCAGTGACAAAGAAACTTCCGGATTTACGTGGAATTTATCATTTTCAACCGTCTCCTCTTGTCTTTACAAGTTTGGTGATTGTTTTCCTACTTCAGGTGACTTGTTTTCTATTTCAGTGGTTTCATTTCCCCTCCTTCTCATTACGCAGGCAACGATAGCTAATGCTGTTATGGCCACTATCAGTCCAAGATTAACCGAAAGATTGATTTTATTCTCGACTTGTAATTTTTTGATTAAGTGAGAATTGTTGACATTAACGGCCTCCATCCTCTCCAACGACATAACTTGTTCCTGGAAAATCGCATTACTTTGCTGAAACAATGCGGGTAATGGTTTTGTAAGGGATACTTGAGTTGTCAGATAAGTCTGATTTCGAATTCGTACTGTGGAATTTAGGTGATGAATTTATAAAATGTGCCATCTATGTTGATTGTCGAATTATCTATTTCAATTTGCCCCTTGAATTGATTCAGAAGTACCATGCTTTCATCTATCTTTTCTACTAGTGCCACACGCTCATCATTAGTTGTTGTACAGCGGGATGCTTTACTCTTCAGAAGATTCGGGATGCACTCTGATTCACTTATGTCTATAATGTTGTCTGTTTCACAAATACTTAATTTATTATAGTCTTTGCAATCATTTTTAATTCCAAATATCTTATTATAACATTTCAAAATTTTCTTAAAATTTGTCTTAATTACTACATTATTTCTTTTTACAGGTCTAATTGAAAATTTTTTACAAGTTTCTTTACTGGTTGTTGGGATATTTACTATGTAAATAATTTCCCTATTATTTGATGCAACTTTGACTTTAGCAAAATTTAGTAATTCGTCCATATTACCGAATGGAATGTTGTCATTGTAAAAAATATCTCTTAAGACGTCGATTTCGGTATCAGAAAAAATAAATGAATTTACAATGTTTGCTTTAGCCCAATAAATGGCATATTCAATATTAGATAATTCTTCTTTAATAATTTCTAATTTATACTTAAAGTCTAACATTTTTTCTTCTTTAATTTCTTTTTCGAACAATTTGGAAATATTATTGGTCATATTTGAGAGTTTGTTTATCTTTTCTAGAGTTAATTGATTAATTACAATTTGGTTATTATTGGTGTCTAGGACATTGTTAATTTTATCTTTTATTATTTCGAAATCGTGATGATCCGGACTACTTGCTAACCACTTCCAAGCACTGCCAATGAAGTCCAGAGACCTTTTCGTCTTTGTTTTGGATTTTAGTCTGGATAGAGAGGATCTCATTCGAGATATGGTGTAAGATAGATAAGGTAGTAATTGATTGTCGGTATTATTGTTAAGGTTAATTTCGTTTTCCAGTCTTTCTATTAAACTCTCGTATTCTCCCAAGTCGATAGTATGGACAAGTTTGAACACGCCAGTTTGAATTTTCGCTGAGCCTGTGCTAATCACTACCAGTCTTGAGTTGGAGTAGTCCATTATCTGGAACTCACTCACACAGGCCGCGATCAGCAAAAGTAACCTGTAATAAAATTCGGTAAAAGTTAATTCCTTATGTGCTTCTTGAGTACTACTCTGCTTCTTTCAGTCACTATAGTGGAATGTCTGTCCTCTTTTTATAGTTCCCGTTTAAATTGTATGTATCGCTTAGTTTCCGCCTTGTTCCTATTGTGATAGTCTAAGTCCTTTTCCTGTTTCCTTTTCAATTTATCGACGTTATTCTGTCTTGTTCGTTCGTAGCTCCCTGGAGAAAAATCTACGGTCCTACCGAAAAACAAGTCTACCGGCTTTCTTCCTATTGAGGAATGTACGGAATGGTTGTACTCGTTAACAGATCGTTCCAATAACTCTTCGAAATCCCTACAAACCCCCTCATCCTTAAGACATCTCAAAATTTCGGCCAATGTCGAATGGAATCTCTCGATTTGACCATTTGCTTCGCTTCTATAGGGTGGCGTTGTAAAGACTTCTATTCCCAATTCATCTTTCATCATAAAGAGAATTGAGGCGGAATTCAACGACTTCTCATTGTCCATAACAACTATTTTAGGGACCCCGTAGAAAAAAAGAATATCCCTTAAAGGTCTCCTAACATCTTCTATAGATTTTCCCTGTAAAATTTTCGTCTGCGCGTAT
This sequence comes from Lucilia sericata, assembly GCF_015586225.1. Taxonomy (NCBI): domain Eukaryota; kingdom Metazoa; phylum Arthropoda; class Insecta; order Diptera; family Calliphoridae; genus Lucilia; species Lucilia sericata. The sequence goes on from NW_023994612.1 coordinate 72,565, forward strand.
TTGGAAAATTTGTCAAGTGCTGCTAGGACTATTTTCCCATCAGTAGAAAAAATATCGATGTGAATGATTTGGCCGGGATAAGTTGGTATTGGTGTCTCATTTATTTTCGGTTGGTTGGGATGTCTTTCGTATTTATTCCTCTTGCATATAGAGCAGAGCTTTAGTATCCTCTTAATTTTAGAAAACATGCTGGGAAAATAAGCCTTCTCAAGTATCAGGGTTTTGTTTTCTACTGCATTTCTATGTGCACGATTATGGGTTCCTATGATCAGGGTTTCCTGATCCGATTCCGATAGAATATCATCCACAAAATTTTGTGTAAATCGCACCTTAAAATTTCCAAAATGATGTGGGTAAAGAAGTTGTATTTTTCCCATAATGCATTCCGTGGTTTTTATACAATTTATCACCGACGGGTTTAAGTATTTCTTTAATATGGATATCAATTTTTCCGTGTCATAATCCTCTTCTTTTATCAGGTGTCTGTGAAATCCGGGAAATATTATCTTAAATTCATATGTTGGGGTGTCGTCAATTTGAAGAAAAATTTGGTTTTTGAATGCGTTAATTGGGACTTCTACACTGGGTATTATTTCCTCCGGTGAGCTATCGCCACTGTGTACAGTTCCTGTTAGAGAATTAATATTTGTTTTAGGAGGTCTTGAGAGTGCATCGGCTACCACGTTACTTTTCCCTGGTTTATACTGAATCTCGTAATTATATTCCTCCAAAATCGCTTTCCATCTTTTCATTTTGGAGTTGTTATTTTTATTGCTGAGAGCATATGTTAGCGGTTGGTGGTCGGTGGTGGTGACCTTTGCCGATCCGTATAGGTAATTTCTCAGATTTGTCAAAGCCCAAATTATAGCTAACATCTCCTTCTCGTTAGCTGCGTAATTCTCTTCGGTTTCTGTCAACGTCCTAGAAATGAAGGATATCGGTCTGTCGTCTTGACTTAGTACTGCTCCTATCGCCACATTAGATGCTTCCGTAGTTAGCTGAAATACATTTTCGAAGTTTGGATATGACAGTATCACCTCCTTGGATACTAAGGCGTTTTTTAGTGTGTCAATAGCAAGTCTTGCCGAACTGTCGAGATTTATTTCCCTCCTGCTTGACTCTGATTTGGAAATCATTCCTCTGTCTCCTCGTAAGAGCTTTGTTAGTGGCTTAGCGATGTCCGCGTATCCCCTTATGAATCTCCTATAATATCCGGAGAGGCCAAGAAATGATCGAAGCTCTTTAATATTACCAGGATAGGGAAAGTTCACGATTGCTTCCAATTTTTTCGGATTAGCTTTTATTCCATTGCAGGAAACAATGAAGCCAAGGAATTCGACTTCTTCCTTGAAGAATTCACATTTGTCGAACTTGACCTTTATGTTAGCTGCATTCAGAGTCCTAAAAACATCATTTAGGTGCCTCAAGTGTGAGACTTCATCCTTGCTAAAAATAATAATGTCATCTATGTAAACGTAGCATATCCGGCCGATATGTTCTCTTAAAATGTCGTCGAGAGCTCGTTGGAATATAGATGGAGCATTCCTTAATCCGAAAGGTAAGCGCGTGAATTCGTACTTTCCGTTGTTTACGGAAAAAGCCGTTTTCTCTATGTTCTCTTCCCTAATGGGTATTTGGTGGAAGCCACTTTTTAGATCGATCACCGTGAAGTATTTGTTCCCTCCAAGATGAGAGTGGACATCGTTTATTTCTGGTATGGGGTACTTATCAGGAATCGTTACTGAATTAAGTTTTCTGAAATCCACTACAACTCTATATTTTTCTCTTCCGGACGCATCCTGTTTCTTTGGGACTACCCAAATTGGTGAGTTATACGGAGAACGTGATGGTCGAATTATTCCGTCATTCAGTAGTCTAGTAATTTCTTCCTCTATAACCCCCCGTAGAGCCATTGAGTAGGGGTAATTTTTTGAATACGTGGGTGTGTTGGTTGTTGTCCTTATCTCGCCCATGACCCTAGTTGTGTATGTGAGAGTATAAATTACTGCTGATAATTGCTTTAGGCAATCATGCCCCAAAATTGCATCAAACGTTTTAAGTCCTGGTAGAAGGTAATATTTAATTGTAATATCGTTTATTCCGAACATGCAACCAATTACGTGGTGAGTTATCTGGACGTTTCCCGCAACTGAGTTTGCACTGAATTTCTCCTGATTTAATTTTGGGTTAATCGCTAATTGGGGTTTTATGTAATTCTTATTGCTACCTGTATCTATTAGGATTTTTAGTGTTTGTCCGTTCCTCGTTCTAGCCTGAAAGTATGGTAACGAGGAACTATTTAACCAAAAAAATTAAGGTCCACAAGAGCTTCGTTTTGTGGATCTTCCGAAGGACCATATTCAGGAGGTTCGTATGTAGTATCTCTATAAGGTTGTTCGTTGTCCTCGATTTCCCTGTAATATTCCTCTATGTCAGGTACCCCTCCAATAGCGCCTTCCTCATGATAATAATTAATAGAGTCCATTCTCGTTGTCCGCTGTTATGTGAAAGTTTCTCTGCATCTTATTTTGTGGGGCTTGAATGGATGCTGGAGGTGGTCTCTTGAACACTGTGTTCGCTGGTCGATTTATATAGTTAACTTGGCGTGTCTGAATTGATCGGTCCACGTCCATTGGTTCGTTTATAGATTGGCTTGAATATTGTGCTTGAGGATATTGATTTGGGAATTTTTGTTGGTTCCCTTGGTTATAGTGGGGTCTTGGTGTCCAATTTCGGTTATTCGCGGGCTGCCAGTTAGTATTCGGATTAAAGTTTGGTGTTGTCGTATTCCGAGGTGGTAATGGTGGTTTAGGAAGAATTCTACCGCCAATATGGGCCAATTCCGGATAAAATCTAGGTTTGTTTCCCTGGTATGTGTTTGTACTAATACGATCCTTTGGTACGTTATTCCTAGCTAGCTGACCGTGGGCGTAATTCCGCCGGAATGTCATATTATCCAGTTTTAGACAAATGTGTAGGACCAGGGGAAGTGACGATGGTTCCCGAACACTCAGGAGTCTCGGTAATTCTCCGTTTAATCCCCTTATAAAGGTATCAAGTGCCTTGTCCCTATAGGTATTGGTCATAACTCTCAAGCTTCCTTCGTCAATATCCAGACAGGCTACTTTATCCAATATCAGGGAGAGATGTTGGTAAACTACTTGGTATAACTCCGTTATCGACCTATTGCCCTGGCAGAGGACAGTCATTTGGTATTCCAACGTACCAATATCTCTCTTGTCCGAATAATGCATCATAAGACATTTTTTATTTTCGGCCAATCCAGCGGTGTCCTGTAAGACTCAAGTGTCGTGTCTGCTTCTCCTGTAATTTTCCTGCGTGTGGTATGAAGAATGGCATAGTATCGCCCTGTTCCCTTTTGTGATTCGTATAATTCCAACACCCTGTCCACCGATTTCCTCCAAGAATTGAATTCCCCTATGGTACCTGAAAATTCCCTTAAAGATTTTACAATATCGGGTACCCTATCCAATTCCTCCAATTTTGGTGTCAATTGTCCTATTGGCTGGTCCATGTCCTCGTCCAGATTACCACACTGTGGTGCTCGCAAAGTTTCCCTAATGATATCCCTTATTTCCTGTTTCTGTGATTCAGTAAGTCCTACAGTCCGTGTCGTGCCCGTACCCGGTGTTGCCATTGTGAGTGTTCTATTAAGTCTGTCAGTCAGTTGGTCAATAGTCTCGTCAGGCATTGGAAATGGTCGCGATCAAATTCAGAAAATAACTTGATTCTATACCAATTTTAATTTCAAGGACGTAGTATTCTTTAATTTATGTAATAATAACTTTTATAAAAAAATTTTTGTAATGAATATTTTTTCTTTTCTCTTTTCTTTTTTTTTTTGTGGGTAATTAATTTTACTAATAATAAGTGTAATAATTCTAGATAGAAATAAAAATAATCCTACATAAGAATTGATGTCGGGAACATGCTGCTTTTTGTTGAATGTTGTTCTGGTAGCTGCCATCGGAGTATAAGATATTTCTCCAAATTTTTTGCGTCTCTAGCTCGGAATATTATATTTACTAGAGTTCGCCCCGCGGCCGAAATTCGACCGGAACCATTGAAGAAAAGATTGCATACTTATGCTGCAAAATAAATCCCTACTTTTATAGTTCAAATGTCTTTAAAAAATATTCCTATTACTATTATCAAAGTGTAAAACTTGCTTTGATCAACGTATTCTTTTAGAAAATGTGATAAAATTTGGTTAAATTCTGAAAGAAGTTTAAAATCTAAGTTCTAAAATAATTTATGCAACATACTTTTCAAAAATATTTCGATTTATTATCCTCTACATAAATGTTTATAAAATCTATGCAAAACTTACAATATGATATATGTATTCATTCTTTACAATATGATATTTTCCTATGTTTAACAATCTGTCAATTCCTCTAGCAATCATCGATGCCCCTTGTCGTAAACAATGTCGAACCTGCCCAGCACTATTCCTTTGTAACCTGTAATAATATTCAACCTATATCTCTATATCCCAGCAAGAAAAAAAGAAAAGACCTACAGAAGTGATGATTTTAACACAGATTGTTTATAGGCGGAATGTCTCTTTTATTTGATTCCAAATTCATTACTCCTGAAGTCATTCTCAAGAATTTATTTTTATAATATATTTTTTATAGTTATTTGGAAGTGAAATTGTATTTTTTTAAGAGGAATCAGAAAAGTACAAACCACAGCGCACAGAATCCAAACCTATAAGCATTTTTTTAAAACTGGACATAGATTTTAATGACCAAAATTCAACATATCTTCTGTGTTTTCATCTTTTGTAACTATGTTTGCGCAGAAGGTAGACTTGAAGTATTCCTTCAAAAGTACATTGCAAATTACGATCTAACAAAATTTCATACAAAATTCAATTTTTCAATTATTGCTATCAGGACTGTAAAAAAATTTCATTCCGATCAAAAGTGGAATTATTTCCATTTTTTTGTTTTTTGAATAAACCACTTTCAATTTTTAAAGTGGGATGTTTTAAATTATTGTTTTTTTAAGTTTTAATAACTATCTTTACTTAAATAACTCCATTTTAGATCGGAATGTGTTTTTGGAACAGGAGTATATATAGTATATATTATCTCTATAAGAAATAAATAAATTTTGCTGCCTTTTGTATAAAAAGTCCATCCTTCAGGTTTATGTTGTATAAATTCTCCCTTATAACACTCGATAAAGACTTCTTTCAGCTGACTTACTACTTATTTGGCTTAAATTTAAATGTTTTTAATCGAATTTATTCTATTAGCTTTCGCATAGAAGTGCATAGGCAAGAGAGATTTTGCAACAGGGATAGATTCTTGTATCTGGAGGATAAGACTTAAACGCCTCTTTACTTCAAGAGTTTGTCCATGATTTAGTTATTATTTAATTTTTCATAATTATTTAAGTACTTCTTAAGAAATGTTTGAAAGAAAACGTTAATAAACTATAAATTCCAGCCTTATATTAACATATGTATGTAAGTTTAGTTGCAAGTAAAAGAATAGTAAACGATAAATTGCTAAAGGTGGTATTAGACTCTAATACCACCTTAAGAAAGGGCAGTCATCAACCATCTATTTTTATAAAACATATAAGTAACCATCGCCTACACAAACTACAGTTTTCACTTTACACTTCTATTTCTATAACCGCCTTTTTCCTAATTGGTTAGAATAACCCGAAAAAGAAGAATATCATCAAATCCTCACTGTGCTAAACCTATGTATTAGAGATATACTGATTCATTTATTACGGTGTATCATGTACCGACATGACCAACAAACTATCCTACTTATATTTTAACAGGCTTTGTTTTTGTCCATCATTAAAATCTTTAAAATCAATAAAAACTAACATTTATGTAGAATTCTTGTCCCAGCAATGTTTTCCCAGATCAAACATCATCATCCTCTTGTATCTTACATAAATAATTATTACATTCACAATTTATCACTTTACACTTTTAAAAAATAAAAAAACAATAAAATCATATTAGTTTACAAAAATCTTATTAAAAACAACAACAAATAATATCATTGCAAAATACAAAAATAAACCATCAACAGAGAAGTAACATGTTTTTACACTTTCCTCTCTTTTTTCTACAATGAAAAAAACAGTGTTGTTTTGCTTTCTTATTTTGTTTTCTATTTTTTAATTCAAGCACAAGTTTGTGTGATTGTGTATTGGTAGAAACTTTAAACGCTTATATTTCCGAAAATACTGAACCGATTTTGATCATATATAGATTCTGCAGTGAGGATCGCGAATCTACATTCATCAAAAAAAGAATCAAGAAAATCGGTCAAGTAATAGAGCCGGAAAATGTTCCCAATCGTTTTGGCTTTGCGTATTTATATATATGATGATGTCCTTGTCTTTAATTATTGAGATTTGTTCTTATTTTTTTTCTTTCTATTATAAAAAATTTTTCAGTGTTCAATTATATGCTTTTATTCTTCTATTTTTTTATTTTTTTCTTAAAGTTTTTATTCGATAAAAACTCATTTATTTGTTTGTTTGCTTTTATTTCAGAAATTCTTTTTTAGTGTTCACTTTTTTATTTTTATTTAATGTTTACAAATTTATTTTTATTTTTTTTTTTAATTTTATTTATAGTTCACTTATTTATTTTTATTTTTTTAGAAAAATTTTATTTATTGTTCACTTATTTATTTTTATTTTTTTAGAGTTATTTTATTCATTGTTCACAAATTTATTATTATTTTTTTTAAATTTTATTTATTGTTCACTTATTAATCTAAATGTTCTTATTTTTTTTTATTTATTTATATCGCGGCCGCTGATCCTTAAGAGGACCTCCCTTTTGTCTCTTAAGAAAGACTAATAAGGCGCATCATTTCCACGATTAATAACACTTATTACGACAAAGGACCCTTTATTTCCATGGGTCCCTGCTCGGGCGCCAATTACTATTTTAAAGGTTTATTTTTTTTAAAAATATTTTTTCTATTACTAACTTAAGTTAGTAATAGAACCTTTATTGTTTAATTCACTAAACTGACTGCGAAGACTTTACAATTTTAATATAAAATGAAACTTATTTTAAAATGAATTTGCTGATTCTGTATATTTCCGCATCGAACCATTATTTCGAATGCGCGTGTAATGCATTTGCTGATTTTGTATTTTCTCACGCTGAACCGTTGAACAGTGTTTATTACTGGAGCTTGTGTGGATTCGGGTTACCTCATGTCAATTTGCTAGTATTGCAGTCTTGATGTTGGCACGTTTGTTGGTTGTTGAACTTGTTGATTTTGATGACACGTTTCGTGTGCAATAATTATAGTTGTTGTTGTTATTGTGGTTGTTGTTATTGTGTCTGCTTTATGGTAAACTTATTTTTAAGTGATTTTCTGATGTGAACCTTATATGGAGCTATGACCAATTATGGACCGATCCGGAAAATAATTCCGTAGAATGATTTATGTATATACAAAACATATTCATGTCGAATTTTATCCTGATAGCTTTATTTATCAATAAAATAGGTTCATTTAAGTGATTTTTGAAAGTGGACCTTATATGGGAACTATGACCAATTGTGGACCGATACAGATCTCCGTAGTTTACAGTCCGTAGTTTTGATTCCTGTTCATATAATGTCAATATGTACAAAATTTTGTGTTGATACCGATATATTTGAGGATGTTATTAACGATAAATTAATTTCCGGGAATATGTACCTTTGTATGGGGGATATGGGAAATTTTGGATCGATTGTTACAATTTTAAACATAATTAATCTATAGATGGAAAAAATAATCTGTGACAAAATTTGTCGAATTATCTTTGGTGTTTTCTGAGAAAACTACTCAAGAATTAGGGAAAAAAACTTAATGTTTTTTTAGGTAGTCTGAAATTTTTTCTCATAACTTTTTACGTTGTGAACGGATTTTGCTGATTTTCAATACCAAACTGCTTAGGAAAACAATGAATATTCTCAGTGAATTTGGTTGATGTTATTTGCTTAGTTTTAACGTGAGCGTGTTTTAACCAGACAGACAGACGGACAAAGCTAAATCGACTCAGAATTTCATAAGGACCCAGAATATATATACTTTGTTGGGTCTCAGATGAATATTTTTTGGTGTTACACACGGAATGACAAACTTATATATACTCTCTATCACCACTTATGGTGGTGGAGGGTATAACAAAAACAAAATACACAACGCAATGAAACCAACAGACATCCAAACATACGAAATTCAATACACCAAGAAAACAAAAACAATATACACAAGGCAATGAAACACACAGTTATCCAAACATACGAAATTGAATGCACTAAGAAACAAAAACAATATACACAAGGCAATGAAACACACAGCCATCCAAACATACGAAACGAAATACTCAAAAAACAAAAACAAAATACAAAGGCAATGAATAAGCAGTGTTGTTGTTGTTTATTTTGTATGAAATTTTCAGAGGTTGTCTCGGATTTTTGCTTATATCTCAGTTGTTTATGAACGGATTTTGCTGATTTTAAATAGGAAACTTCTCGAAAGCATGTCTGATAGAATTATTGAAGATTTGGATGCCGAAGATATCTGGGGTCTTCAGAAAACTGATTTCAACAGACAGACAGACGGACAGACGGACATGGCTTAATCGACTCCGCTATCTATAAGGATTCAGAATATATATACTTTATGAGGTCGGAAAATTATATTTTGGAAATTACAAACGGAATGACAAACTTATATATACCCTTCTCACGAAGGTGAAGGGTATAAAAATAGCAAGAAAGAAATTATAGGCTGACGAGGCCGACCATATAACCCCCTACACCAGTTATGAGAGTAAAATGTGATTTAGTTTTCATAATAAATCATTTAAGTTGATTTATACCTCGCCACCGATATATTTTAGCCATTTATTGTTAAAACACTATCTTTCTGAAATATGCTTGTGGGATGCCTTCATATGAGTCGATCCTTATAAAATTTGGAGGACGAATTTACAGTTACATAAAATGTGTTTATGCTGAATTTCATTGCGGCACTTCTCTTTTTAAGCGAATTGTTGACACTAAATTCTTTTTTAAAGCTGTGCTTTGTATGGGGGCTAGGATCAAAAGAAGCCCAATCATTTCAAAATTCATCAGGGTATTTAAGGACAAAACAAAAGCACTACTTCGGAGAAACCCAATATACCATCCCCACTAAGCTGGTGTAGGGATATCTAATGGGTGTATTAGAATCTATAATGGAAGTCAACCTGTCAATAAGATGGCGAGATGATAATTCCCTTATTTGGGTTAGAGAACACGGGATATAACTAAAAATAATATTGCCTTGGCAAAAGCTGGAATTACTATGGCTATAATTGATAGAAACCAGTTCTGTAGTATTTCCCTACTAACCATTAAAAACCATATATCCGATATTCAGCTCAAGACGGATGGTCTCATGAGTACATAAGTGCAGTACAGGTGCACTATGTAGCCTCGTATGGATCCTCATTACACATACTATCTAAATATTAGGCTTCAACAAATTGTAAATTTGGAAACCATTGTAAATTTGGATATCATGGGTATTATTTTATATTTATAAGATACTAGCTATACCCAGTGTGCTTTGCTACCCTAAAAGCAATATAAATAAAAAATCTTCTTAATAATTTTGAAGATTCTAACTGTAATGTTTTCCAGAGATACATTTTATCCGAACGTTAATTAAGATTTTAATGTAATCGATGACAAATTAAAAAAAAAAATCTAATATTTTTCCGGATATACGAAATTTTGTATTTAATTCATATAAGCCAAGACCCCATTGAAAGTCCGCCCGTTATTCTCTAAATGTTCACATTAATGTCAAAGATCTTCATGTAGAATTTGAAGATTCTAGCTCTAATAGTTTCTCAGATATACGAATTTTTCTATTTAATTCATATGGGAACCCACAGTCCGCCCTTTTTTTCTCCAAAATGTTCATATGTATAATAAAGTTCTTCTTGCAATATTTGAAGAATCTTGTTCTATTAGTTTCCCAGATAAGCGAAATTTTATATTTAATTCATATGTGAGGTGCCAAACCCCCCATTGAAAGTCCGCCCGTTATTCTCTGAATGTTCACATGAATGTCAAAGTTCTTCAATTAAAATTTGAAGATTCTAGCTCTAATAGTTTCTCAGATATAATAATTTTTTTTTCCCAAAATGTTTACATGGATATTAAAGTTACTCGTGCAAATTTTTAATATTCTAACTGTAATAGTTTCCAAGATAAACGAATTTTTGTATTTAATTTATATGGGAGGTGAAACGCCCCCTAATGCTAATCCGTCTACTTTTTGTCTTAAATAATTATATTGATACTAAAGTTGCTCCGACAAAATTTGAAGACTCTAACTATTATATTATCTCAGATATACTAATTTAATATTTTCTTAATATGGGCGTGGCACGTCGCCCAATGAAATTTCAACATAAAAAGTAGCCTATAGTTCCTTCCAGACATACAGGAAGAAACTGTGAAAATTTCAGGAAAATCGGTCCAGCCGTTTAGCAGTCTATAAAGCACAAACAAACAAACATACATACATACATACAAACACACTTTCATTTTTATATATAGATTCATATGGGAGGTGCCTCGCCCCCTATTGCTAGTCCGCCTATTTTTTGTCCTAAATATTCATGTTGTTAATAAAGTAGCTCAGAAAAATTTGAGAACTCTAACTGTTATATTTTCTTTATATAATTTAAGATTTTATTATATGGGAGGTGTCACGCCCACTATAGATAGGCCGCCCATTTTTTCCACATATGTTCATATGGATGTCAAAGTTGTCCATACAAAATCTGAGGACTCTAGCTGTTGCAGTTTCTGAGATATGCAACTTTTAATTATTATTTTGCATGTAGGCGTGGCACCTCGCCCACTTAAAATTTCTAAATAAAAAGTAGCCTATAGTTCCTTCCAGACATACAGGAAGGCACTGTGAAAATTCGGTCCAGCAGTTTAGCCGTCTATAGACTTCAAACAAACAAACCCACAAACAAATCCACAAACAAACCCACAAACAAATAAACACACATTCATTCTTACTAGAGTTCGCCCCGCGGCCGAAATTCGACCGGAACCATTGAAGAAAAGATTGCATACTTATGCTGCAAAATAAATCCCTACTTTTATAGTTCAAATGTCTTTAAAAAATATTCCTATTACTATTATCAAAGTGTAAAACTTGCTTTGATCAACGTATTCTTTTAGAAAATGTGATAAAATTTGGTTAAATTCTGAAAGAAGTTTAAAATCTAAGTTCTAAAATAATTTATGCAACATACTTTTCAAAAATATTTCGATTTATTATCCTCTACATAAATGTTTATAAAATCTATGCAAAACTTACAATATGATATATGTATTCATTCTTTACAATATGATATTTTCCTATGTTTAACAATCTGTCAATTCCTCTAGCAATCATCGATGCCCCTTGTCGTAAACAATGTCGAACCTGCCCAGCACTATTCCTTTGTAACCTGTAATAATATTCAACCTATATCTCTATATCCCAGCAAGAAAAAAAGAAAAGACCTACAGAAGTGATGATTTTAACACAGATTGTTTATAGGCGGAATGTCTCTTTTATTTGATTCCAAATTCATTACTCCTGAAGTCATTCTCAAGAATTTATTTTTATAATATATTTTTTATAGTTATTTGGAAGTGAAATTGTATTTTTTTAAGAGGAATCAGAAAAGTACAAACCACAGCGCACAGAATCCAAACCTATAAGCATTTTTTTAAAACTGGACATAGATTTTAATGACCAAAATTCAACATATCTTCTGTGTTTTCATCTTTTGTAACTATGTTTTTGCGCAGAAGGTAGACTTGAAGTATTCCTTCAAAAGTACATTGCAAATTACGATCTAACAAAATTTCATACAAAATTCAATTTTTCAATTATTGCTATCAGGACTGTAAAAAAATTTCATTCCGATCAAAAGTGGAATTATTTCCATTTTTTTGTTTTTTGAATAAACCACTTTCAATTTTTAAAGTGGGATGTTTTAAATTATTGTTTTTTTAAGTTTTAATAACTATCTTTACTTAAATAACTCCATTTTAGATCGGAATGTGTTTTTGGAACAGGAGTATATATAGTATATATTATCTCTATAAGAAATAAATAAATTTTGCTGCCTTTTGTATAAAAAGTCCATCCTTCAGGTTTATGTTGTATAAATTCTCCCTTATAACACTCGATAAAGACTTCTTTCAGCTGACTTACTACTTATTTGGCTTAAATTTAAATGTTTTTAATCGAATTTATTCTATTAGCTTTCGCATAGAAGTGCATAGGCAAGAGAGATTTTGCAACAGGGATAGATTCTTGTATCTGGAGGATAAGACTTAAACGCCTCTTTACTTCAAGAGTTTGTCCATGATTTAGTTATTATTTAATTTTTCATAATTATTTAAGTACTTCTTAAGAAATGTTTGAAAGAAAACGTTAATAAACTATAAATTCCAGCCTTAATTAACATATGTATGTAAGTTTAGTTGCAAGTAAAAGAATAGTAAACGATAAATTGCTAAAGGTGGTATTAGACTCTAATACCACCTTAAGAAAGGGCAGTCATCAACCATCTATTTTTATAAAACATATAAGTAACCATCGCCTACACAAACTACAGTTTTCACTTTACACTTCTATTTCTATAACCGCCTTTTTCCTAATTGGTTAGAATAACCCGAAAAAGAAGAATATCATCAAATCCTCACTGTGCTAAACCTACGTATTAGAGATATACTGATTCATTTATTACGGTGTATCATGTACCGACATGACCAACAAACTATCCTACTTATATTTTAACAGGCTTTGTTTTTGTCCATCATTAAAATCTTTAAAATCAATAAAAACTAACATTTATGTAGAATTCTTGTCCCAGCAATGTTTTCCCAGATCAAACATCATCATCCTCTTGTATCTTACATAAATAATTATTACATTCACAATTTATCACTTTACACTTTTAAAAAATAAAAAAACAATAAAATCATATTAGTTTACAAAAATCTTATTAAAAACAACTACAAAAAATATCATTGCAAAATACAAAAATAAATCATCAACAGAGAAGTAACATGTTTTTACACTCTCCTCTCTTTTTTCTACAATGAAAAAAAAGTGTTGTTTTGCTTTCTTATTTTGTTTTCTATTTTTTAATTCAAGCACATGTTTGTGTGATTGTGTATTGGTAGAAACTTTAAACGCTTATACTTCCGAAAATACTGAACCGATTTTGATCATATATAGATTCTGCAGTGAGGTTCGCGAATCTGCATTCATCAAAAAAAGAATCAAGAAAATCGGTCAAGTAATAGAGCCGGAAAATGTTCCCAATCGTTTTGGCTTTGCGTATTTATATATATGATGATGATGATGATGATATATATAGATTGTACCTCCTGTACTAAAAAACTAGTTAGAGAGCTATATTCGGCTTTGCCGAATCTTAAATACCCTCCACCTTAAACTGGTTTCATAAATTATCAACTTTTATGGATTGATTCAAATTTTCCTTAATATTTTTGACTTACGTTCATTACGCCTTACAATATGCAATTAAAAACAAAACTACCACTTAACAGAATGTTACAGAGAGTACTAAATTTAACCTATGTTCTGTATTTAAAATAATTTCTATGTGTGAGAAAAATTTATGGCAATATTTGTAGTTATAAAACTTATATAATTTTGTACGGGAGGTACAATAGATTTTCAACGTTGTTGATCCTATGAAAAACAAGTTAGAGTGCTATATTCGGCTGAGCTGAATCGTAAATACCCTCCACCAGCTACTTTTATATTAGCAGTTTTTTTATTGATCAAATATTTGAAGAAATATATAAGTTTTCTCATGCCTTAAATAGAAAAATTTTCATTCGAGACTAACAGAAAACTACTGAGCCGTTTTACATGAAATTTGGTATACTGATAGGTCTGACCTTAGGAGGAACTATAAACTATATATATATCTGGATCGGACGACACGCCCCTTTTTAAGCCAACTTTTTCTAAAACAATTATTATACCAAATTAACGATCAAGCATACAAAAAAGTACTGATCCGATTTTCATGAAATCTGACACATTACTTTATCAAAACGTATAATATCATACATATATATAAATCAGACTGTTTGTGTGCAAAACTACTCAACCGATTTACATGAAATTTGGACCGCTAATAGGTCTAACCCCAAATTGAGCAATGGGCTATATAAGATCATGATCGGATGGCACGCTCTTTTTTCCGCGCACTTTTTGTAAAACTATTATTTCACCAATTTTGCAATCACAATATGCAAAAACTACTAAACCGATTTACATGAAATTTTGCATACCGATAGGTATAAGCTCGAAAAGGACTATAGGATATACATAAGATCTTGATCTGATGCAACGCTCCTTTCTACGCCCACTTTTTATAAAACTATCCTTACCTATATCCTATCCTATAATTATATGAAAGAGACTGACTGTTTGTTACGCTCTCACGGCCAAACTACTGAATCGATTTACATGAAATTTAGAAGGCTATAGTTCTATTCTAAGTGGAATAGGCTATATAAAATCATGATTGGACGTCACGATTCCTCTTATGATCACTTTTATCTATATAATTGTTATACAAAATTTTCATTCGAGACTTACAGAAAACTACTGAACAGTTTTACATGAAATTTGGTATACCGTCTGACCTCAGGAGGAACTATAAACTGTATAAGATCTGGATTGGACGCCACGTCCCTTTTTACGCCAACTTTTTCTAAAACAATTATTATACCAGATTTACGTTCAAGCATACAAAAAAGTTTATACCAAGGAAAGAAACTTTACTTAAGTATGTACTTTAGTACTAAAGTACTTTATTTCCCTTATGGAGAACTGTTAAACCCGGCATATGTTTTGTTTCCGTAATTAAGATACTATTTATCATTTTGTAACTTCTCTACGCATGTATGTATGTAATTAATTTTGATTAGGCCCAGAAACATTTGTATTAAGTGATTTTCAGATACCGACCGATTATTATGTGCCGATCCTGCCGATAACTTATATGAGAACTATGACCAATAATGGACCAATTCGAAAAAAACAAGTAGGAAAGTATAGTCAGGCATGGCCGACCATACCCTACACCTACACCATGAGTATATTTTTAAAATTTTTCTTTTTCATAAAGAAACCTTTATGTTGAATTTTACCTTAGTTCCAAAATTTTTTTAAACGAGGCTTTATATAGGAGTATAGGTCAAACATAGGCCGATCCTCATTAAATTTGGGAAAAGGATTTATTTTTAAATAACAGTTAGTTTTGTTGAGTTTCATTGCGATACAAATTGTTACAAGTCAATTTTAGACGTTTAAGGCATTTTTTGAAGGGGGGTTTATATGGGGGCTACACAGTGGACCAAATGCGTAATCTAGCGCGCAAGAGGGTTTAACTCGGCAAGAAATGTACGTGATTTTTAAAGGGGCATGACACAAATTGCTATGAAATACAATATGTGAAAATTAATTTTTTTATTACCTATTTTTAATCTATTTTATTTATGTTATAAAATCAAAAAATAAAAATGCACAACTTATTATTTTACTTATTTGACTATGTATGTGTATTTAAAATTAAAAAATCAATATTTCATTTAGTTTAAAAAAGGAAATATACATATGATACATTATAAAAATAAGACTTGTGCGCAAGGTACAGGTCGCAATTTTCAAGATAATTGAATGACTCTTGTTTTGATCCAAGGACGAAGCCTATTGAAAATGGTTAAAATCCATTATTTCACGTAGCCTTGGCTCAAATAAAACGTGTGTGCTAAATTTCATCCAATTATCTTGAAAAATGCGACCTGTACCTTGCGCACAAGGCTTACATGGACAGCCAGTCAGCCAGACGGACGGACGGACATAGCTTAATCGACTCAGAAAACGATTCTAAGCCGATTGGTATACTTTGAGGTGGGTCTAGGACGAATATTTTTGTATGTTACAAACATCAGCACAAATCCAATATACCCTCCCTACTAAAGTGGTGTAGGGTATAAATAGCTTCCATTTCGATGGCCAAAGAGTATATTAAAACGAGTTGAGGGTCTATATCCATGTTTATTCACTGCTTTCAACACTTGAATAGTCATCTACAACATCGTTTTCAGTTTCTGTTATGATAGGTTCTGAAAACAAATAGACTCCGATTTTCGATATTTGAACGGCTTCGTTGAAATTGACGATATAATGGGATCCGATGATACTATTAAAGATTGGAATAAGTCTTGCATTGTTTTTTCTCGGGAAAGCTTTCGAGTGTGAAATTCTCGTACATTTCTAATGTCTTTATTTCGGGACTCTAAGGCCTCTTCCGATATCATGCCAATTGGTAACGAAAATTGTTGAATTATATCAGCTCCATGTATTAATATTTTGTGGGGGGTAGGATGCATATATTACCAGGGATAAAGTTCCATATATATTTTGGCTGTTTCTGATATGTATAAACGAAAAGCTTCAGTATTTACAGTATATCCACAGGATATCGTACTTAAAATAACTTGCAGTCTCTTTATCAAAAACTCGTTTACTCCAGTTACACTTGACGCTAAGGACGGTTGACTGAAAAATCTTCTAGCCGTGTTTCCGTCATTCGTTGATCCCATTCCAGGTTTTGGGGCATCGGCCAATAAATACATTTCTGATTTAATTTTTTCTTTTACAACCTTTTATTTGGTTTTCAACTTTTTCTTTTTCTTCTACATTACAAGGCCTCCACTTCTTTATTACAGTCTTATATGTAATATGTAGAATGCACTCCAAACATCGTATCCAGGCATGCAAAACGGAAATTCCGAACTTGGTTTTGCTCCACATATACCACACACTTGCGATGACGAGTCTGAAATAGTGCTGAAAACCTTGCCATCAATCATTGTTAACAAAAAATGATGATGTATTGTAAATTCTTGATTTTCTAAATTTATTTTTGTTGGCTGAATTGCGGAAATTTGTTTTTCAACTATTGTAATTTCTTGCTTTATTAAAGATTTTGATTCCTTTTCAAAAATTAGCTTGATAAGTCTACAATATCGTGTAGACGATGGTCGTGGATTTTGCCACAAAAAAACATTATTATCATTAAGCTGTAAAGGCACAAGGCATACTGCAAAAAGATGTTGGTCTGAATTATCAGCATTAGTATCATTAAACTTTTGCTTATAGTTCGAATGACCACTACTTCCATCAGAACCCCACTTGTATGTCAGATACATTTCATGTGATTTAGTTTGCTCCAGTATGTCACTTTGAAGGTATGCTAACCTTTCAGCTGTTTTATTTACCAAATACTGCAAAGGAACCTCTACTGAAACATCTTAAAATGTCATATTACTTGGATAACACTTTTCTTTTGCAGTCTCCGTCCACAAATAAAGCCAACGCCTCTTCTGGAGTATACGGTACAGGCATATCCGGTGGGTCAAAAATTTGTTTTTTTAATTTTGTTTGCTCTCGTTGGAGAGGCCGCCAATTCTTTCAACATTTTTGCAGCATCTCTTTTTCCAGATTTATATAAACCAACTTTTGCTGCAAAACCAATTCATCACACGACTTGGAATTTACAAGCGAAGAAACATCTAAAAGTTGAGCTCTCTTACTTTTCTCAAAATAATCCTTTTTTGTTGCATGAGTAACGGGCACCGATGTTCCAAGACCTTCAGAATTTATGTCCGCATTTATAAAAACTAAGTTACTATTTAACCACTTTTTATACCCAACATTAAAAAAGATGGGGGGTGTATTGATTTTGTCATTCCGTTTGTAACACATCGAAATATTGGTCATAGACCCACAAAAGTATATATATTCTGGGTCCTCATTAAATTCTAAGACGATCTAGCCATGTCTGTCCGTCCGTCCGTCCGTCTGTCTGTCTGTCTGTCGAAAGAACAATAGAGTCCGAATCGAAAGAGGTAGGGGGTTGAAATTTCACATAAATATTTGTTATAGGTAAGGATTGCTTGGTATTGAAAATAGGCAATATCGGTCCACGTTTTCGGATAGCCCCCATACAAGTGGCCCCTCGAAAAGCAGCTGTAGCAGTCATAACTTGTTTAAAAATACGAATATAGCGATGAAATTCAACATAAGTAAGTTTCTTTTGATCCAAAATCACTGTGGAAAAAAGTTTTATGAGGATCGGTCCATAATTGATCCTTCCCCCCATATAAGGTCCCCTTTAGAAAATGACTTTAATGCTCATTACTGGCTTAAAAATACTAGTATGTAGATGAAATTCGACATAAGTAAGTTTCATACGAGTCAAAATCTATCTAAAAAACTTTATGAGGATCGGTCCATGATTGACCCTACCCCCCCCCCTATAAGGTCCCCTTCAGAAAATGACTGCAACGCTCATTAATGGCTTAAAAATACGAGTGTAGCAATGAAATTCGACACAAATAAATTTAATACGAACCAAATTCTGTCTACCAAAGGGTCAATCATGGACCGATCAACAAAAAAAATTTTAGATAGATTTTGACTCGTATGAAACTTACTTATGTCGAATTTCATCTATATACTAGTATTTTTAAGCTAGTAATGAGCATTAAAGTCATTTTCTAAAGGGGACCTTATATGGGGGGTAGGGTCAATTATGGACCGATCCTCATAAAATTTTGTATAGTGATTTTGGATCACAAGAAACTTACTTATGTCGAATTTCATCGCTATATTCGTATTTTTAAACAAGTTATGGCTGTTAAAGCTGCTTTTCGAGGGGCCACTTGTATGGGGGGCTATCCGAAAACGTGGACCGATATTGCCCATTTTCAATACCAAACAAACCTTACCTTTTGAAAATATTTATGTGAAATTACAACCCTCTAGCTCTTTCCATTCGGACTTTATCGTGCTTTCAACAGACAGACAGACAGACAGACGGACGGACGGACAGACATGGCTAGATCGTCTTAGAATTTAATGAGGACCCAGAATATATATACTTTTGTAGGTCAATGACCAATATTTCGATGTGTTACAAACGGAATGACAAAATCAATATACCCCCCATCTTTGGGTATAAAAATAACATCAAAAGAGGCATATATTCGATCGAAATTTTCTGGCGAACCCCGTCCCAAAAGTACTACACACATACACAGTTATTTAAGCATACCTTGTACTTAAAAAATAATAAATAAATTTATTAATTACCTTTTCTCAATTATTAAAAATATCACTTGAAACTATCAACGCGTCGGTATGGAATTTGCAGAAGTTTTTATTTCAAATAATTGCTCATGTTTGACTGCCTACAGCGTTGTTAATTTGGTAGTAAACAAAAAATAAAAATTAAAGTTAAGCACACTGGTAACATGACAATTGTAAAAGCGAAACACATTGTATTTTTAAAACATAAAATTTTCCGACCAATTTCGCGCTAGATTGGGTATTTGGTCCACTGTGGGCTAGGGTCAAATAAGGGCCGATCATTACGAAAATCTGCAGTGTCATTTATACTTATATAAAACTTATTTGTGCCAATTTTTAGAGTCATAATAGTATATTTGACGTAATTATAGCATAAAAAGCCCAAATCGGGAGGTACGGTTGTATGGAGGCTAGGTGTTACAGCAAGCATAGCTACAGTAAAAGGAATTGTAAGAAGAGCCAAGGCTTTAGAAATGTTAAAAAATTAATAAAAGCCACTCCAATTGCCTCTCGTAAAGAGAAATCCTCTTCAGTTTGCACGTGAACACATGGTTATAAAAAGCTATATCAACATCTTGTTTTTTCGGATGAAAAAATGTTTAATTTAGAAGGTCCAGATCGATATAATCATTATTTTTATGATTTTTGAAAGGAAGGGCTCTACCTGAGTCCTTTGCATAGCTGTTGAGGATGTTGAATGTAGTGGCAATTCCGTATTATGAAACACGTGAGCTTAAATTTCTTTCATCTAGTAAGAATTGTAATAATTGTAATGCCATACTGAAAACAACTTTTTCACATTTTCGGATATCTTTGAACCATTGCCGTGTATATTTCAAAAATATAATGCCCCAATCCATACCGCCAGGGCTGTAAAAGGGTGGATTCGAAGCCCGAATGTAAAAATTTTGGAGTGGCCTCCATAATCGTCTCACCTATTTATTATTGAAAATGTTTCGGATATTCTTTCTCGTAATGTGTATAGGTCGGGCAAACAGTATGAAACAAAAGAAGCCTAACTTAAAAGAACTAAAAAGGCTTGAACCGAAATTTCCCTGCCATTATTTAAGAATCTTTGTAAATCTTTATCACCTCGAATTTTCGGAGTTATATCATGTAGCGGCGGATATGTTCCTTAGTAAATCTTTTCTAAAACCTTGTAAAAATGATTATAAAAATAAAAAAGTTTCATGAAAAATGCAATTTGTTGTTGTTTTTGTCAATTAAAGATGACGAACCTATTCAAATGAACTAAAAAAATAATGTTCAAAAACGTAGTATTTTAGAAAAAAAAAAAAACTATAAAAATCGGTTATTAAGTATTGCACTAATGTTTGTCTATCTTTACTTGAAGAACTTCTTCGCAAATTTGATTGTTTTATAGAAAGAGGGCCGGCGTAGTCTAACCCACTATGCTTAAATGGTCTTTCTGGCTGTATGCGTACAGCTGGAATATTGCCCATTATTTGCTGATAAGCTCTAGCAGTATACTTCAAGCAGATTACACATATCCTCTTAACTGATGTACCAATAGTTCTAGCGGATATGATCCAATAGTGGGACATGACATACGTTTGCATTAACTGCACACCGCCATGTAAAGTTTTAAAATGTGTATCTGTAAAAATAAGAATAGAAATAGGATCCTTTTTTGATAATAAAATAGGATATTTTTTGAAGATTATTAATTCTACTACTGCTTGGCAATGGTTTTTGATTCAAAATACAGTTAATTTCAATATGAAACGTAATTTGTTGACACTGCTTTACAAGTACTAATGCGACTTTTTTCAATTCCGATGTTGTGAGATAATGGGTTCGATTATCGCTATACGCATTTTTGAAAGCAATAATTTCGCCATTACCTTTTCTTAACATATATTCCTTTAAATTGTTGTACCATCGAAATATATATGCTGTTACTCGCTGCAGCTTCGTAAATGTTGAAAACTTTGAGTAAAAATCAGGATAATTACTTTCATGGGTTGTTGTTGATGATGTTTTTAAAGTAGTTGGTATTGTTGTTTCAGGTGTTTTTGCTGTTGATCTAGTAGACACTGCATTTGCGGCAATATCAGTAGAAGTAGATTCTATGATATTTCTGATCTTTGTTACTGCAAAGTGTGTAACATTTTAGCTCTTGTGGCAATAAACCCCTTGTTGCACAATCCGCAGGATTTTCCTTCGTAGAAATATACTTCCAGTCAATAACATTTGATAGTCGTTGAATTTGAGAAACTCGATTCGCTTCATAAACTGGTATGAAGGTCAAAAAGTCTGGCTGAATCTGAAAGTACACTACTTTTGGTTATTTTCTCAGAAAACTTGTAATTTATTTTAAAACAAAAATTATCAGTTTGTGGGTCCCATGATAAACCTAAAGCCTTTGCCATATCTCGATTTTGCAGTTGGAAGTCGTTTGTAGTTGCTAAGAATTCAATAGGAATGTGTTTCAAAAGTTGAAGTGAATTTGAATTCCATTTACGCAAATTGAAGCCGGCGCCATCTAGTAGTGAACGAAGCTGTTGTTGTAGTTCAATTGATTCAATAAGTGTATCAGCTCCCGCTATAACATCGTCTACATATGTATCTGACTGAAGAACTTTACTAGACAAGGAATCAACACTCTAATGGCGAGAAATGGCGCACATGTAGTTCCATAAGTTACAGTTTTTAATTTGTAAATATTGATTTCGTTATTATATTCGTCCCGCCACAAAATACAAATGGTAGTGCTGATGCTCGTTACAAATGCTAATCTGCCGAAACATTTTTTCTAGGTCTGCGGTGAACCCTATTTTAAATCGTCTCCGACGTGTTATTACTTCCGGCAAATCATGTTGTAGAGCTGGACCAGGGCTAAGCTTATCATTTAAGGATAATTGTGAGGTTGATTTACTACTGCCATCAAAAACCACTCTAAGTTTAGTAGTGGTACTATTTTCACGGATAACACCATGATGTGGGAAAAAGAAACAATTAGTAGGTAGATCTTGTCTATAATTACCAATTTTTTCCATATGATTCAGCCTTATATATTCGGTCATGAATTGTTTATATAATGCTGCGTATTGCGGTCGAAACATAAAGGGGGATTCTAATTGTTTAAATCGTTTTAAAGCGATATAATTAGTATTGTTAAATACAGGTACTATATCCCATAAAGTAAATTTTTAAAAGGTAACTGTACGATAAAATGTCCATTAGCATCTCTTTTGTATGTTTTTGAAAAAAAAGCCTCACATAATTCTTCTTCTTGCGACCATTTTCTTACCTCCACCAGTTCTTCTTATTCCCAAAAGAGACGTAATTGTTTTTCTATTTTGCAGTTGTTTACATCCACCTTTTGAATAGGTCCAGAAACCAGCCACCCAAAACTACTTTCTTGTAAATAGACACTATTAGGAAATTTTAATGAATTAAACAGCATAATCTCACCGTACACATCACTACCTAGTAAAATATCAATTTTTGATGACAAATAAAACGTTAGATCCGAAAGGAAATATTCTTGTATGTTTGGCATATGATTTTTATTTATATTTGATGGTTTGTATGATGTTACTTTTTTTTATTACCAAAGCATCAACTTCTAAATTAAATTGTTTATCATGTGTTGGCATCAGCTGCAGATGTATACAATAATTTATCAGAGTTTTGTTGTTTCCTCCTATTCCACAAACTGCTGTTTCTTTTATTTTTTGTGTATTCAACTCTAATAATTAAGAAACTTCTGATGTTATAAACGTTGCTTGCGAGCCTAGATCGACAAGAGCTTTTACTAAATGTTTACCTACTAAATGTTTTATGCTTTATTAAAACATTAGCTGTAGCTTACAGAACTTGAGTGTTTCTATTAACAGCAAGAGAAGAAATGTTTGAACTGTAATCAGGGTTGGCAAAATTGGTACAATTGTACTTTATTTGGTACAATTCAATCCTCAAAAGTACAATGGTACACCAATGATCCATTTTGTACAATTTTAAATTTATTTCCTTTTGAAAAAATAATCTGAAATTGTACTTTTGTACTTCAAAGGACCATCAACTTCGGTAAAATTTTTACTTAACTTCAGAAGAGGCAAAACACAATTCTTGTTTAAATATATTAAAACTTTTAACAAAGAGACCGCTAAAAATTTAAATAATAGACGTTTAAAGTACTTTTTACCAGACTTCGATCTAGTCTAATGACTTTTCTATGGTCCAGTCTATAAATTAGTCTAGGGACTAGTATATGAAATAGGATTTGGATTAATTTCTGACTATTCTATAGACTAGTATATTTTTTAGTCTTTACAGTAATCTGTTGTCTATTCTATAGACTATTCTACTACCTACTCTAAGAATTTGTATTTATGCTAATATATGTACATTATTTTCCATAGACTAGTCAGTATACTACTCTAATGTCTATTCTATAGACTAGACTATTATCTAGTCCATAGGTAGGCCATGGGCAAATACAAATGAACTGTTAATTTTGAAAATGCTTCATATTGATATAAAATTTCAAACAAATTTGACTTGGTACAATCAGAATCAAAAAAGTACTATTTTAATGATGTTTATACAATTTGAAAATTCCATTTGCCAACCCTGACTGTGATGTTCCTCTGGTTGAAAGCTGCGTATTGCACTTTGATTAACATTTTCTACCGTAGTGGACAAAACATTTCTAGTTGGATGTATATTTTGATTATCTGTTAAGTACGAAGTATGTAAAATAGTGTGATGATTTTGTTTGAAATTTTGATAGCGAGCAGACGAATTACATTGATTTGCGCTGTTGCCAATATGTAAACAATTCGAACAGATGTTATGTTGATTAATAACAGCTTTTTTGTCTGCAGGTGGCAGCGAAGAAAATTTAAAGCATTTGTAAAGAGGATGTCGACGTTGGCAGCAAGGGCAGATATTATTGTCGACAGGAAAGTTGTTTGCGTGCAGAGATTTGCGGTGTAATTTTTGGTTATGTATTCTCTTTTCTGAAGAATATGTTAACGTGTCACTTGTTGATGTCCAGGGTGTTTCTTCAATTGATTCAAGAGTTCTAAACGACATTTCTATGAAATTGATCATACTTGCCATTGGGGGAATTGTTGTGCTAGAATTGATGAACTGCTCCCATTCTTTTTTAGTTTGTTTGTCCAATTTTTGGCTAATCAAAAAAATTAAGATGGCATCTCCGACTTCCACTTCAAGTGCTTTAAGTAGTGATATTGACGAACGAGTAGTGTCTAACAACTCTTTAATAGTTTTAAAGGAACCATCTAACTGTGGAATATTTACGAACTTTTTAAAAATTTGATCTGTTATTTTTCGGGTGCACAGTGGGGCAGAATGGAAATTTTTTGGAAATAAATCTGGCATTTCTAAACGGCTGATCCGATCGGGATAAAATTTGGCGTGAGCGAAGCCAAGGAGTATTCGAGTTTAAGTTTTGAAGATGAACCCTGCAGATGCCCCAGGGACGGCGCTGTGGCGGCTCAAAGTAGGGTACCTACGACATGTAAAATTTTTAAACTCGTGCCATTTTTTTGTTTTTCACCCAAATACAAAGATTTTTATATTTTGTGAAAGCGCTAGACGAGATCTTGAAAAAACTACTTATCTCTTATAATATCCGAGTTATAGGCATTTAAAAATTTAGTGATACAAAATTTACCATACCTTGATCCGCCTTTTTTTGAATACCGGGCGTAATTTTGGACCAAATGGACTCAATTTTTTCTTGTTAGTTAGACAACAAAATTTCCAATAATATACAAAAAATTTCAGATCAATATCGTTTACAGATCCAAAAATATACGTTTTTTAATTTAAAAATTCAAAAAATTTTAGATTTTTGGCGTTTTTTTGCCAAAAATGTGTCTTAACTCTTTTATTAATAAAATAAAATTTTTATTAAGAACATATAACAATTTTATAGTTTTCTAAAAGGTATCTTTACGCAGAACGCTTTGGCGTAAAAAACTTGTCCTATTTTTTGAAAATGTTGCCACTGCGTCCTTCCGAATATGACCTATCTTTTATCAAAACTTCAATTTTGGGCGACATGTTCTAAAATCCCAAAGCTGGGATCAGAAAACTGAAAGCAGTTTTGGAAACCTCAATATGTTTTCTATTTACTCCAAAAGTATTTTCCCAGCCCTGAAAGAAATGTGGACCCTATGGGCAAAAAAGTAAAAAATCCCATTTTTGGGATTTTCATTCCTATTTTTGGGAATTGCGGGATGCCCTTTGACCTTTTCAATTTTTTTTTTGCATATTCTTATTTGAAATGACAAATTTAACAAGCGTTGAAAATTTCATTGAGTTTTGTTCATAAATAAAGATTTTGTCATATATTACATATTTGTTTAATTTCTAAAACTATGATTTATATCAAAATTTTAATAGGATCGCAGATAGCTACAACAATTTAGTCCATATTTATCCCTTAATATAATTTTTTAGTTAGATATGGAAATTCTCGACCCTTTACAAAAAATTTCAAGCCAATATCTCAATTACATTCAAAAATATGTTCATTTAAACCTGTGTCCTTTAATTTCATCTTTTTCATATTTTAGTATTAAGTATGACAGCACATATTTAAATCTTATATTTACCTATTTTCTATTTGTTTGCTTATCCTTATAATTGAAAGGTCCTATTATGCTTGAATTTCCAAAAATTTATAACCATTTTTTACCTAAATTTTTTCGACAGATCATTTCGTTCTGTTTCGTTTATGATCATGTAGGTAAAAATATACAGGTAATGATAATTTCGATTCATTCACTAATAAGAAATATCAATGACTGAATTACAGGTTATAGTAATATAGTCCTAAATGTTAATAGGTAGACAATTCGTAATTTTTTACTTTGGAATAGCTGTATCGGAAATGACAAGAATTGGTATATAAGTAAACTTCTCAGATTTTAAGTAGCATATTTAATAAATCTACAATGAAGATTACATTAAAGTACGAAGAGTTGTGTTCCGTTTTATGGAGTATATCTTCAAAAGGGCCAGAAAGAATTGAAGACATTTCAAATTATATAAAAACTACATATAGTAGAAAAGTAGACAAAACAGGCATATCAAAAATTGAAAACTTTTTAAAACTTTTTGATGTAAAAAGTAAGTCTGTGGATGGAAATCAAAAGAAATTTCGATTAAAATTTTGTAGTTGGATGGAAACTACTACGGGAATCTCAACTTACAACACATCAACAGGAGCGCCTTGCAAGTCATACGAAGACTTATGTTCAAGGTAAAAAAAAAGAGGGTCACACAAAAACTTTTTTCAATCTCAAATGAGGAAATTGCTGATACATTTAACGAAATGCTGAAAAAGGAAAACCAACATATGGATGTCGTACATATTGCAACTATTCTTCCTAATGCATCACCAAAACGACTTAAGCGAATTGTGGAAAGTATACCAACTCCAACATCATAATCAAATTTTACTGAAGAGGAAGCAATAGCGCTTATGTTGGAACTGGGTCTCAGTCGAAATAAGTACCAAATATTAAGGAAAGCTCTGCATGAAAAAGGACACAATATATTACCATCATACAAGGCGATCCAGAAAAAAAAAACAAACTATCCTACTAAATCAACAAAAAATAATGAAGAATTGAAAGAACTGAGAGCTGCGGAAAAAAGCATAATCCAAGAAGAATTTAAAGTTCAGATGGGATTAAACATCGACAAACCACTTTCAAGTTGCGGTAGTACAAATGACGGTAATACGTCGAGAAGGTTTTTTCGTGATTTTGAAATTACTTCAAAAATAACTGGAATCGACAAGGAGTTGCTTCGAAGAGTTAAAACTATTTTAATGGCACTGAATAGTAAACATAAATTTAATGAAAATCGATTTGGGGAATACACACCTGAAATTTCTAAATTACTTGTATCTCTGTATCCATGGAGGGAACTAACACCAACAGTACACAAAGTATTGTGTCATGGTCAAATAATAATTGAATCGAATATTCTTCCACTTGGAGAGTTAAGAGAAGAAGCCCAGGAAGCGAGGAATCGAGATTTTAAGCATGTTCAACTATTCAGCTCAAAAAAATGCTCCAGGCAATCACAGAATGAAGATATTTTTAATAGTTTACTTCTATCTTCTGATCCTGTTCTTTCAACTATGCGAAAAAGATGGATTTGTTATGAAACTCTATCATCTCAAAACAAGGAAGATTTAAAGGACTTATATTACCTTCTGGATATGTATACCGATATGACAGATTATTTTATAGAAAATAAGTAGTGTTAGGAATTAACTATATAAGTAGGTTGTAAGAATTAATTGTATTATGTTTAAGATAAACAGTTCAAATAAAAAAAGCTATTATACTAACTGATGATATTGTATTAAATTGTGTTTTATATTTCGGTGGGCGGGAAAGGTAATTTGTGTGGGGTGATTTAGGTGTTGTTGTGCGTGGCTCATAATAAAATTATAATTTTTTTATTTTATATACAATATTATAATAAAATAATTAACTAAATAATTTTTAAAAATTGTCCAAATATTTTATTCAACACCAAATGTATGTTCTGTCATACTTAATACTAAAATATGAAAAAGATGAAATTAAAGGACACAGGTTTAAATGAACATATTTTTGAATGTAATTGAGATATTGGCTTGAAATTTTTTGTAAAGGGTCGAGAATTTCCATATCTAACTAAAAAATGATATTAAGGGATAAATATGGACTAAATTGTTGTAGCTATCTGCGATCCTATTAAAATTTTGATATAAATCATAGTCTTAGAAATTAAACAAATATGTAATATATGACAAAATCTTTATTTATGAACAAAACTCAATGAAATTTTCAACGCTTGTTAAATTTGTCATTTCAAATAAGAATATGCAAAAAAAAAATTGAAAAGGTCAAAGGGCATCCCGCAATTCCCAAAAATAGGAATGAAAATCCCAAAAATGGGATTTTTTACTTTTTTGACCATAGGGTCCACATTTCTTTCAGGGCTGGGAAAATACTTTTGGAGTAAATAGAAAACATATTGAGGTTTCCAAAACTGCTTTCAGTTTTCTGATCCCAGCTTTGGGATTTTAGAACATGTCGCCCAAAGTTGAAGTTTTGATAAAAAATAGGTCATATTCGAAAGGACGCAGTGGCAACATTTTCAAAAAATAGGACAAGTTTTTTACGCCAAAGCGTTCTGCGTAAAGATACCTTTTAGAAAACTATAAAATTGTTATATGTTCTTAATAAAAATTTTATTTTATTAATAAAAGAGTTAAGACACATTTTTGGCAAAAAAATGCCAAAAATCTAAAATTACGCCCGGTATTCAAAAAAAGGCGGACCAAGGTATGGTAAATTTTGTAGCACTAAATTTTTATATGCCTATAACTCGGATATTATAAGAGATAAGTAGTATGTCCAAGCATGTTTTTTCAAGATCTCGTCGAGCGCTTTCACAAAATATAAAAATCTTTGTATTTGGGTGAAAAACAAAAAAATGGCACGAGTTTAAAAATTTTACATGTCGTAGGTACCCTACTTTGAGCCGCCACAGCGCCGTCCCTGGGGAATCTGCAGGGTTCATCTTCAAAACTTAAACTCGAATACTCCTTGGCTACGCTCACACCAAATTTTATCCCGATCGGATCAGCCGTTTAGAAATGCCAGATTTATTTCCAAAAAATTTCCATTCTGCCCCACTGTGCGGGTGTTATGATATCTGTCCTCAAGTGCTTTCTATGCCGCTGTGTAATTATTCTCTGATGCCGGGTATTGGTTAATAATTTCTAAAGGTGATCCCTTACATGAGCCTTTAAGATAAAAATATTTTTGTATACCAGTAAGCGTCTGATTTTGGTGGTAAAGACAAAAACAAATCGCGATAGGGGATCCATTCAATGTATTCGCCGTTAAATGATGGGAGTTCAATTTTAGGCAGCCTTACACTTGAGATGAATGATGAATTTTGCATATTGGACAAAAAAAGTACTAGTCATTTGATTATGTGATGTTGTTGGATCTGCTGACATATCTAAAAGCTTTGACTTAAATGTTAAATATTTGTCGAAAAACTCGTAATAAAAGTCTTCATTTAAATAAGGCATATCTGCTTCTTGAATTGAGTTGTCCATAGCCGTCTCACATATTTGTTCATGGTCTTGTTTGAAGTTTTTATAAGTAAGTTCAACTTCTTCAACGGTGGTTGATATTAATTTTTTAAACTTAATTATTTTCAATTTAATTTCTATCAAGCAATGGATAGGTTCCCGGGTTTCGGCACCATTTTAATGTACGAGAATTTCAGTAATGAAACGATTTGATTTTCTATTAATTTTGAAAAATACAATTTTATTTAATAAAAATTACAGATTTAAATCTTAAAATGTACCGCATAGGAAAACTCTTTTTCTTTATATGTATCTTTCGTTGAACAAAACAGATTTTTTATATATGATGATTATACAAAAAAATTTAAAGCTACAAAAAACATAAAAGAAATGCAAGAAGATAACAATAACCAAATAATTGTACGTTAAATGTTACGTTAAAACAGGGTTCGAAATCAATACAAATAACAATAATAAACAAACAAAAAGAAACGAGTTAAACAAATCCCATACATGTGGACTGATTTCGATTTTCAACTCTGGATTCCCAAACTATATGTATGACAAAATTCAATAATAAATATTTGTGACAAATTTTTTGTGGATATTATTATTTGGTAATTAGTATTATGCGTTGAAGTAATACTAGAAAGGGGACCATATATGGGAGCTATGACCAATTATGGACCGATCGTAAAAAAAAATTATAATAAGATTTCTGTAGATAAAAGATGTAGATATTTGTGCCAAATTTTGTATGGATATCTTTATTTCGTAATGAGTTTTATGCATTTAAGTGATTCTCGAAAGGAGACCTTGTATGGGAGCTACGACCAATTACGGACCGATCGTAAACTAATTTTACAGTATCATTTCTGTATATAAAAGCAATGTTTGTGCAAAATTTTGTATGGATACCTTTATTTGGTAATGAGAAATATGCGTTTAAGTGATTTTGAGAAGGAGACCTTATATGGGAGCTATGACCAATTATGGACCGATCGTGAAAAAGTGTACAGTATGAGTTATGTGCGTTTAAGAGTTCTTCGGAAGGTAACCTTATATGGGAGCTATGACCAATTATGGACCGATCCAGAAAATTGTTTCTTTATATGAATTCTATTGGCATAGAATTTAAATTTGTAAAATTTCGTAAAGATATCGGCATTATTTCGGAAGTTATTAACAATAAATTATTTTTTTTTAAATCAAATTAAATGTCGAAATTCGGTTCAACAATAACAAGTAAAAGTGTTATATTCGGCTATGCCGAATCTTATATACCCACCATCAAACCTCGTTTGACTAGAATGAAACTTACTTATGTCGAATTTCATATATATACTCGTATTTTTAGGCCAGTTATAAGCGTTAAAGTAATTTTCTGAAGGGTCGATCCTCATAAAATTTTGTAGACAGAATTTGGTTCGTAATAAATTCTCGTATTTTTAAGCCATTAATGAGCGTTGCAGTCATTTTGTGAAGGGGACCTTATATGGGGGGTAGGGTCAATCATGGACCGATCCTCATAAAGTTTTTTAGATAGATTTTGACTCGTATGAAACTTACTTATGTCGAATTTCATCTACATACCAGTATTTTTAAGCCAGTAATGAGCGTTAAAGTCATTTTCTGAAGGGGACCTTATATGGGGGGTAGGGTCAATTATGGACCGATCCTCATAAAATTTTGCACAGTGATTTTGGATCAAAAGAAACTTACTTATGTCGAATTTCATCGCTGTATTCGTATTTTTAAACAAGTTATGACTGTTAAAGCTGCTTTTCGAGGGACCACTTGAATGGGGGCTTTCCGAAAACGTGGACCGATATTGCCTATTTTCAATACCAAGCAAACCTTACCTATAAGAAATATTTATGTGAAATTTCAAGCCTCTAGCTCTTTCCATTCGGACTCTATCGTGCTTTCAACAGACAGTCTTAGAATTTAATGAGGACCCAGAATATATATACTTTTGTGGGTCTATGACCATTATTTCGATGTGTTACAAACGGAATGACAAAATCAATATACCCCCCATCTTTTTTAATGGTGGGTATAACAATTTAAAAGCTAATTTTTTTATTTTTTTTATAGGATCAACAACGTTGAAAATCTATTGTACCTACCTCCCGTATAAAATTATATAAGTTTTATAACTATTACTATTACCATACATTTTTCTCACACATAGAAATTATTTTAAATACAGAACATAGGTTAAATTTAGTACGCTCTGTAATAGTCTGTTAAGTGTTAATTTTTTGTTTTTAATTGCATATTGTAAGGCGTAATGAAAGTAAGTCTAAAATATTAAGGTAAATTTGAATCAATCCATATAATTTGATAACTTATGAAACCAGTTGAAGGCGGATGGTATTTAAGATTCGGCAGAGCCGAATATAGCACTCTAACTTATTTATTATACCCACCATCAAAAAAGATGGGGGGTATATTGATTTTGTCATTCCGTTTGCAACACATCGAAATATTGGTCATAGACCCACAAAAGTATATATATTCTTGGTCCTCATTAAATTCTAAGACGATCTAGCCATGTCTGTCCGTCCGTCCGTCTGTCTATCTGTTAAAGGCACGATAGAGTCCGAATGGAAAGAGCTAGAGGATTGAAACATAAATATTACTTATAGGTAAGGTTTGTTTGGTATTGAAAATGGGCAATATCGGTCCACGTTTTCGGATAGCCCCCATACAAGTGGCCCCTCGAAAAGCAGCTTTAACAGCTATAACTTGTTTAAAAATACGAATATAGCGATGAAATTCGACATAAGTAAGTTTCTAATCATTATGCAAAATTTTATGAGGATCGGTCCATAATTGACCCTACCCCCCATATAAGGTTCCCTTCAAAAAATGACTTTAACGCTCATTACTGGCTTTAAAATACTAGTATATAGATGAAATTTGACATAAGTAAGTTTCATACGAGTCAAAATCTATCTAAAAACTTTTATGAGGATCGGTCCATGATTGACCCTACCCCCCATATAAGGTCCCCTTCAGAAAATGACTGCAACGCTCATTAATGGCTTAAAAATACGAGTGTAGCGATGAAATTCGACACAAATAAATTTAATACGAACCAAATTCTGTCTACCAAATTTTATGAGGATCGACCCATAATTGACCCTACCCCCTATATAAGGTCCCCTTCAGAAAATTACTTTAACGCTTATAACTGGCCTAAAAATACGAGTATATAGATGAAATTCGACATAAGTAAGTTTCATTCGAGTCAAACGAGGTTTGATGGTGGGTATATAAGATTCGGCATAGCCGAATGTAACACTCTTACTTGTTTATACATATTGTTTTAGAGTAGCAAAGCACGCTGGGTATAGCTAGTAGTAAATAAAATTCACTAGTGGTAGTTCTTAGTGGCTGTTGATATCGCCGTTGTCCAACTAGTTCGTCGTACTGCAAGATAGTGAAATGAACAATAATTCTTCTACATGTGAATTTTTTAAACTTTTTATTTTAAAAATATCCAGTTGTGCGATTCAAATGATAAATGTATGACGAGTTTAAACATTTTTGTTTTATAGATAAATCCGTATAAAAATAAAAAAATAAATTTCTTAAAAACTGAAAAATTGGAAATCTTATCTTAAAAATAAATTAAAAATATTTAATATCAAAACTACAAATCGTTCAGAAGAAATGCAAATCATCCAAAAGAACGATCTGGAATTTTGAAAAGTTTTCTTTGTATAAGTAAAACCTAATTTATACTTATAGGGAGAATATTTAAAAATATTTTAGATATTTAAACGCATCATTGTTTTGTGATGTTCACAAATGTTATTAAGTTGTTCGGGATCTTCATCTAGTAGCTGCGTATAGATAATATCCAGAATATCAGCCGGTACTTGAAAAAGTTCTTCATAATGATCGATCATTATCCTAATAAGAAAAAAGAAAAAGTTGTTTATAATAATTATTATATTGTTACTTGAATAAAAATTTGTTTATTATAGATGATCTATATATATATATATATAAAAATGAATGTGTGAAATGTGAAATTTTCACAGTGGTTTCCTGTAAGTCTGGAAGGAACAATAGGCTACTTTTTATTTCGAAATTTTAAGTAGGCGAGGTGACACACGCCCACATTCATAATAATAATTAAAAGTTCTATATATCAGAAACTACAATACTACCTCAAATTTTGTATGGACAACTTTGACATCCATATGAACATATGGGCGGTCTAGCTATAGTGAGTGTAGCGCCTCCCATAGAAGAAAATCTTAAAATAGTATATCTGAGAAAGTTCTCAAATTTTGTATGGACAACTTTGACATCCATATGAACATATGGGCGGTCTAGCTATAGTGAGTGTGGCGCCTCCCATATAAGAAAATCTTAAAATAGTATATCTGAGAAAATATAACAGTTAGAGTCGTCAAATTTTTTCAGAGCTACTTTAGTATCGACATGATTATTTAAGACAAAAAAATGGGCGGACTAGCAATAGGAGGCGGGGCACCTCCCATATGAATTATATAAAAAATAGATTTTCTGGGAAACAAATAAAGGTAGAATCTTCAAAATTTGCTCGAAGAACTTTAACATCCATGAGAACATGTGAGGAAAACGGGCGGACTTTATTTAGGGGCATCTCCCAAATGAATTAAATGCAAAAATTCGTATATCTGAGAAACTATTTGGTCTAAAATCTTATACTTTTGCACGAAAAACTTTTGCATTCATGTGAATATTTGGGTAATAAATTAAAATACAAAAAATACAAAATGTCGTATAAATAAGAAACTATTGGAGCCAAAATGCTCAAATTTTGCACAAATATCTTTGCATGAATGTGAATATTTCGGTAATTAATTAGCGGACCAGGACTTGGCACCTCCCATATGAATTAAACACAACAATTCGTTTATTTCTTAGTAGAGCTCGAATCTTCAAATTTTGTACGAAGGACTTTAACATCCATGTAAACATTTGGGGAAAATGTGGAAGGGGGATGCTTGGATCCTCTCATATTCATTAACTAGCTGCGCGAACTCGTCGTTGCCCGGTTTTCTTCTAAAATAAAATTATTCTGTCTGTAATGACTATACTTTTTTTAATAGATGTCAAAATTTAGCTTATAACGATAAAAAATTTATTATATTTTTCTGCATTTTGTTTAATACTTAAAGTCAGTTTCTGGACAAAAATATCCCTTAAAAATTTACAAATTGAAAATGAGCTTTAATTAGGAAATTTTGACCAATTTGTAGAAACATTTAGGAAACTTTTTTTTTAGAAATTATACTGAAACCAGCATTCTCAATCACTGGTAGGAAACTAAGGACACTTTCAAATTAGTTGTTTTATTTTTCCCATGTGCAGACACTGTACTTTGAATTGTAATATCCTGGTGTATAGAGACAAAAGGCATTTTATTAACTACAAAAATACGTACCATTAACCGTACAAAATTTCAAACGATTTTCTTTCTATTTGAAAAAGTACGGGCAATTGAAGAAACTCTTTAACGATTATGAAGCATTCTGCACAAAATTATGAAAAATTTGGAAGATTTCAAATTCCTTTAAAAATAATAAAATTAAGTTTTTTTCTTCAGATGTACAAAGCAGATATCCAAATAATTTTACTTATTATTTGTAAATGGTAAATGGAAAATGTGTGCTGGCGTTATTCAAAATTATTCTTTAATTTGAAAAGCTTAGAACAAATACGGCGCTACATACAGAAAAAGTTGTGCAGAATTTTTGGTTGATAATTTTCTAAAAATATA
Source organism: Lucilia sericata (assembly GCF_015586225.1). Lineage (NCBI taxonomy): Eukaryota > Metazoa > Arthropoda > Insecta > Diptera > Calliphoridae > Lucilia > Lucilia sericata. Next base: position 107,756 of record NW_023994612.1, read on the forward strand.
AAAAGATATCAAAAGATCAATTTATCCAAATTTTATATGAACAATGCTTTCTATGCATCGTTTGAGGTGTCTACCTATTTAAGATTTGCAAAAGTGCTGTCTTTCGGGACACTCTAATGAGTAGTCAAATGCATTTCTTCATGGTTTTTTAGATTTGAGCTGCATTTGAAAAATGGCAGCCGAATTTATATCAAGATAATTTTTTGAAGGCATATTTACCTGATCATAGATTTTTATTGTTATCTCGATTAACAATAAATTTAATTTTTTTATTTTTAATATAAAACTCGATTTGTATGGAAAATATGAGTGATTACGAATTTAAGTGAAAATGTAATATGATTATATTATTTTCCCTATTTTAGAAGCGGTTTTTGTTCAGTAGTAGACATTCATTTAAGATCTAATAAAGATTCTGTTTTAAAATAGTTATTTTCTGAGAATATTCAGCAGATTTAATCCTATATATAGTATATAAAACAGACTGTTTGTTGGTTTGTGTGTTTGTTTGTTACGCTTTCACGGCAAAACTACTGAGCCGATTTACATGAAATTTGGACAGCTAATAGGTCTAACCTCAAAAGGAACAATAGGCTATATAAGAACTTGATCCGATGATACGCCCTTTCTACGCCCGATTTTTATAAAACTATCCTTACCTATATCTTATCCTTTATATGAAAGAGAATGTCTGTTTGTTACGCTTTCACGGACAAACTACTGAACCGATTTACATGAAATTTCGAACACTAATAGTTCTATTCTAAAGTAGAACAAGAGCCTATATAAAATAATGATTTGACGTCACGATTCTTCTTATGCTCACTTTTTTCTATATAATTGTTATACAAAATTTGCATTCGAGACTTACAGAAAACTACTGAACCGATAGGTCTTATCTCAGGATCGGACGCCACGCCCCTTTTTACACCAACTTTTTGTAAAACAATTATTAAACCAAATTTACGTTCAGGCATACAAAAAACTACTGATCCGATTTTCATGAAATCTATTGTAATGAATGTTGTGGTATGAACAGTACGACACATTACATCTTCAAAACCTATAATCTATATATATAAAATTCTAACGTTACTGACTGATTTATCATCGCACAGCCTAAACGGTTAAAGCTAAAGAGCTGAAATTTGGACAGGGGGTTGGTCTCCCACCAAATAGATAGGATTTTTGGAAATTCGAATGTTTAGGGGGTAAAAAAGGGTAAAAACTGGTAAATTCGGTAACCTCATATCTCCTAAACTAGAAAAGATACAAAAATAGTTTAAAGCTTATCGTCGTTCATTTAAAAAATAAGCGGACAGGTGTCTGGTACTTTTTTCAATTTCGGCCCCTTTAGGGAATAAACGGGTAAAAACTGTATTTTGGTACTTTTTTTGCACCCCATGTATCTTTTAAACCAGTGAACATTCAAACAATATTTTTGACTCCTTCATAACTTGACGAAAAAATAAAAATATAAATTTAGTACTTTTTGGTTATTCGGATGTTTAAGGGGTGAAAATTGTACCTATTTTTGGTACTTTTTCATAAAACATTGATTTTAGTTTATTAACTTATACATATAAATACATAATAACGGGCTCCCACTACGATGTTGCAACATTTTGGAATAGAATTTTTATTTCGTTAATGGGTAGAAAAAAGTACCAAAAGGGGTAAAAACGGGAAATTTGATTTTATTCAAACACAATGATCCAATTTAGATAAAATTTTTAGATTTAGAAACACTAAATATGCTAATGAGGTGTTATTTGGAAACGCGGTACCAAGTGATATTTTTTGGTACTTTTTCATTCTTCATCTGGTCTTTTTGAGTTTTCTTTGATATTGAAATCGAAACATGAAATTAATAATAAAGGGACTTTTCGGTACTTTTTCGTTCTACACAGGTATTTTTTTGAGTTTTCTTTAAAATTAAACCTAGAAGCATGAAATTAAGTATGTAGAGCCCGGAGTAAATGAGAATCTATAAAAGGGGACTTTTCGGTACTTTTTCGTACTTCGACCGGTATTTTTTGAGTTTTCTATTTAATTTACCCTAGAAACATGAAATTAAGCATGTAGAGCCCGGAGTAAATGAGAATCTATAAAAGGGGACTTTTTGGTACTTTTTCGTTCTACAAAAGGCACTTTTTGAGTTTTCTATAAAATTTAACCTAGAAAAATGAAATTAAGCATGTAGAGCCCGGAGTAAATGAGAATCTATAAAAGGGGCATTTTTGGTACTTTTTCGTTCTTCAAAAGGTACTTTTTGAATTTCCTATAATATTGAACCTAGAAACATGAAATTAAGTATGTAGAGGATGGATTAAGTGAGAACCTATAAAAGGGGACTTTTGGTACTTTTTCGTTCTTCAAAAGGTACTTTTTGGATTTTTTGTATAATATTGAACCTAGAAACGTGAAATTAAGCATGTAGAGCCCGGAGTAAATGAGAATCTATAAAAGGGGACTTTTTGGTACTGTTTCGTTCTACAAAAGGTACTTTTTGAGTTTTCTATAAAATTTAACCTAGAAACATGAAATTAAGCATGTAGAGCCCGGAATAAATGAGAATCTATAAAAGGGGACTTTTTGGTACTTTTTCATTCCTCAAAGGGACTTTTTGAATTTCCTATAATATTGAACCTAGAAACATGAAATTAAGTATGTAGAGCCTGGATTAAGTAAGAACCTATAAAAGGGGACTTTTTGGTACTTTTTCGTTCTTCAAAAGGTACTTTTTGGATTTTTGTATAATATGGAACCTAGAAACGTGAAATTAAGCATGTAGAACCCGGAGTAAATGAGAATCTATAAAAGGGAACTTTTTGGTACTTTTTCGTCCTTCGACTGGTACTTTTTGAGTTTTCTATAAAATTTAACCTAGAAACATGAAATTAAGCATGTAGAGCCCGGTGTAAATGAGAATCTATAAAAGGGGACTTTTTGGTACTTTTTCGTTCATCAAAAGGAATTTTCTATAATATTGAACCTAGAAACATGAAATTAAGTATGTAGAGCCTGGATTAAGTGAGAACATATAAAAGGGGACCTTTTGGTACTTTTTCGTTCTGCAAAAGGTACTTTTTGGATTTTTGTATAATATTGAACCTAGAAACGTGAGCTCGGATTAAGTGAGGACCTATAAAGGGGGACTTTTTGGTACTTTTTCGTTCTTTAAAAGGTACATTTTGAATTTTCTATAATATTGAACCTAGAAACATGAAATTAAGCATTTAGAGCCTGGATTAAGTGAGATCCTATAAAAGGGCACTTTTTGGTACTTTTTCGTTCCTCAAAAGGTACTTTTTGTGTTTTTTATAATATTGATCCTAGAAACATGAAATTAAGCATGTGGAGTTAATTAGAATCTATAAAAGTGGGCCCTTTGGTAGACATAAAACTAAGCAATCAGGGACTTGAGTAAATGAAAATTTAAACTGGAATATTTTCTGGTACTTTTTCGTTCTTTAATTGGTACTTTTTGAATTTTCTGTAATATTGAACTTAGGAACATGAAATTAAATAAAATAGGTCTTTTGGTACTTTTTCGTACTTCACTGGTACTGGTACTTTAAGAGCTTTCTAAAATATTGAATATATAAACATAAAATTAAACACTCAGTATCCTAATTGAACGAAAATTGAAAAAGGACACTTTGGTACTTTTTTGTTCTTTTACTAATACTTTTCTATAATATTGAACCTAAAAACATAAAATTGGACATGCAGCTTCCTGATTGTATAAAAATCTGTATGCGATTTTTTTGGTTTCTGGTTGAAAATTAAACATGCGTCATCCTGATTTAATGAAAATATATAAAAAGGCACTGTCTGGTACTTTTTCGTTCTTCAACTGTTTTTTTCTTTTAATTTTCTGTAATATTGAGACTAGAATCATAAAATCAAACTTAAAGAGTTCTCTAAAAGGGGAATTTTTGATATTGCAGATATATTATACATTTAAAATAATGATATTTATTTTATTCCATTACGATAAGGGTAGCGAAGCACACTGGGTATAGCTAGTTAAATAATAATTCTCATATACTATTGGAATTATATATCATGTTCTTTAGCATTATAAATGTAACAAAAAGTGGACGGAAAAAGGTCATTGCATTTCATTAAGATCAAAACAGGCCCGAAATTAGTCCTATAGGTGTATTTATTCGGATTTGGTGTATGAAACATTCTCTTCCTGAAACATTGTATGTTGCCAAATTTCTTGAAAATCGGTTCATGTTTTTTTATATTTAGCCTAGAAATTTTGGTGTTATAGCAGTTATTCAAAAAGTGAACATAAAAATGTGCGTATCATCCACTCAATATCATATAGAGTTTTTTTATACCCTCCACCATCATCAGTGGTGATAGATGGTATATATAACTTTGTCATTCCGTGTGTAACACCAAGAAATATTCATCTGAGACCCAACTTCTTGATCCTTATGAAATTCTGAGTCGATTTAGCTATGTCCGTCTGTCTGTCTGTGTAAAACACGCTCACGTTAAAACAAAGCAATACATATTCACGAAACTCACCCAAAACATTCCTTATTATCCGGTCCAGTTTGGTATTGAAAATCAGTAAAACCGGTTCACGACGTAAAAAGTTATGATTAAAAATTTCAGACTACCTCGAAAAAAATAATGTTTTTTTTTCCCAATACTTAAGTAGTTTTCTCAGAAACTACCAACGATATTTCGATGAATTTTGTCAGACAATAATTTTTGTGCCAGGGATCAAGTATGTTCAAACTCATAACAATTGATCCAATATTTCCCATAGCCCCCATACAAAGGTGTATATTCCCGGATATAAGTTTATCGTTAATAACTCCCTCAAATATATCGGTATCAACACAAAATTATGTACATACAAATATAATATGAATAGAAATCACCAACGTAGATCTCAGTCGATCTACAATTGGTCATAGCTCCCATGTAAGGTCCACTTCCAAAAATCACCTAAACACACGTATTTCATTGACAAATAAAAAATAAAGCTTTCGTGATAAAATTCGAGCTGAATATGGTTTATGTACATACAAATCATTCTACCAAATTTCTTTTCGGATCGGTCCATTATTAGTCATAGCTCCCATATAAGGCTCTCTTCCGAAAATCATTTAAACTCACATATTCATTGTTAAAAAAAGCTATCTTGATAAAATTCGACACAAATATGTTTTGTGTACATACATATGAATCACTCTACGAATTTTTTCTGGAGAGGCCCGTAATTGGTCGTAGCTCCTATGTGAAGTCAAGTCATCTAAAAACAAGATAGTTAAATGGTTTTTAATAAAAAGTAGCTTGCAGGTGGAGGGTATTTAAGATTCGGCATAGCCGAATATAGCACTCTAACTTGTTAACTTCTGAAGTTAGACCTATTAAACGCCAAATTTTATGTAAATAAGTTTATTAGTTATTTAGTGAAAGAGTATAAAAAGAGTTTCATATGTATTTATTATTATATTTATATTATAGGTTTTGAAGATGTAATGTGTCGTACTGTTCATACCACAACATTCATTATAATAGATTTCGTGAAAATCGGATCAGTAGTTTTTTTGTATGCCTGAACGTAAATTTGGTTTAATGATTGTTTTACAAAAAGCTGGTGTAAAAAGGGGCGTGGCGTCCGATCCTGAGATAAGACCTATCGATTCAGTAGTTTTCTGTAAGTCTCGAATGAAAATTTTGTATAACAATTATATAGAAAAAAGTGAGCATAAGAAGAAACGTGACGTCAAATCATTATTTTATATAGGCTCTTGTTCTACTTTAGAATAGAACTATTAGTGTTCGAAATTTCATGTAAATCGGTTCAGTAGTTTGTCCGTGAAAGCGTAACAAACTGACATTCTCTTCCATATAATTATAGGATAAGATATAGGTAAGGATAGTTTTATAAAAATCGGGCGTAGAAAGGGCGTGGCATCGGATCAAGTTCTTATATATAGCCTATAGTTTTTTCCAAGCTTATACCTATCGGTATGCAAAATTTCAGGTTAATCGGTTTAGCAGTTTTTGCATATTGTGATTATAAAATTGGTGTAATAATAGTTTTACAAAAAGTGGGCGTAAAAAGGGGCGTGGCATCCGATCAAGATCCTATATATCCCATTGTTCCTTCTGGGGTTAGACCTATTAGCTGTCCAAATTTCATGTAAATCGGTTCAGTAGTTTTGCCGTAAAAGCGTAACAAACAAACAAACAGTCTGTTTATATATATATATATATATATATATATATATAGGATAGGATTATATTTATATTATAGGTTTTGAAGATGTAATGTGTCGTACTGTTCATACCACAACATTCATTATAATAGATTTCATGAAAATCGGATCAGTATTTTTTTGTATGCCTGAACGTAAATTTGGTTTAAGGATTGTTTTACAAAAAGGGGCGTGGAGTCCGATCCTGAGATAAGGCCTATCGGTTCAGTAGTTTTCTGTAAGTCTCGAATGAAAATTTTGTATAACAGTTATATAGAAAAAAGTGAGCATAAGAAGAATCATGACGTCAAATCATTATTTTATATAGGCTCGTGTTCTACTTTAGAATAGAACTATTAGTGTTCGAAATTTCATGTGAATCGGTTCAGTAGTTTGTCCGTGAAAGCGTAACAAACAGACATTCTCTTTCATATAATTATAGGATAAGATATAGGTAAGGATAGTTTTATAAAAATCGGGCGTAGAAAGGGCGTGGCATCGGATCAAGTTCTAATATATAGCCTATAATTCTTTCCAAGCTTATACCTATCGGTGTGCACAATTTCAGGTTAATCGGTTTAGAAGTTTTTATACCCACCATCAAAAAAGATGGGGGGTATATTGATTTTGTCATTCCGTTTGTATTACATCGAAATATTGGTCATTGACCCACAAAAGTATATATATTCTGTGTCCTCATTAAATTCTAAGACGATCTAGCCATGTCTGTCCGTCTGTCCGTCCGTCTGTCCGTCCGTCTGTCTGTCTGTCTGTTGAAAGCACGATAGAGTCCGGATGGAAAGAGCTAGAGGGTTGTAATTTCACATAAATATTTTTAAAAGGTAAGGTTTGTTTGGTATTGAAAATGGGCAATATCGGTCCACGTTTTCAGATAGCCCCCATACAAGTGGCCCCTCGAAAAGCAGCTTTAACAGCCATAACTTGTTTAAAAATACGAATATAGCGATGAAATTCGACATAAGTAAGTTTCTTGTGATCCAAAATCACTATACAAAATTTTATGAGGATCGGTCCATAATTGACCCTACCCCCCATATAAGGTCCCCTTTAGAAAATTACTTTAACGCTCATTACTGGCTTAAAAATACTAGTATATAGATGAAATTCGACATAAGTAAGTTTCATACGAGTCAAAATCTATCTAAAAATTTTTTGTTGATCGGTCCATGATTGATATAAGGTCCCCTTCAGAAAATGACTGCAACGCTCATTAATGACTTAAAAATACGAGTGTAGCGATGAAATTCGACACAAATAAATTTAATACGAACCAAATTCTGTCTACCAAATTTTATGAGGATCGACCCATAATTGACCCTACCCCCCTATATAAGGTCCCCTTCAGAAAATTACTTTAACGCTTATAACTGGCCTAAAAATACGAATATATAGATGAAATTTGACATAAGTAAGTTTCATTCGAGTCAAACGAGGTTTGATGGTGGGTATATAAGATTCGGCATAGCCGAATGTAATACTCTTCAGTAGTTTGTCCGTGAAAGCGTAACAAACAGACATTCTCTTTCATATAATTATAGGATAAGATATAGGTAAGGATAGTTTTATAAAAATCGGGTGTAGAAAGGGCGTGGCATCGGATCAAGTTTTTATATATAGCCTATAGTTCTTTCCAAGCTTATACCTATCGGTATGCAAAATTTCAGGTTATTCGGTTTAGTAGTTTTTGCATATTGTGATTGTAAAATTGGTGTAATAATAGTTTAAAAAAAAGTGGGCGTAAAAAGGGGCGTGGCATCCGATCAAGATCTTCTATAGCCTATTGTTCCTTTTGGGGTTAGACCTGTTAGCTGTCCAAATTTCATGTAAATCGGTTCAGTAGTTTTGCCGTGAAAGCGTAACAAACAAACACACAAACAAACAAACAGTCTGTTTTATTTATATATATAGGATTACATACAAACAAATTTGCGGACCGGCATTAGATGACGGGGTACCTTCCACATGAATTAAATACAAAAATTCGTATATATGGGAAAATATTAGAGTTAGAATCTCACAATTTTGCACGAAAAACTTCAATATTCATTTGAGCATATGGAGAAAAATAGTAGACTTTTAAATACAAAAATTCGTACATTTGAAAACTATTAGAATATGTATTAAAATTCTTCGTATGTTAAATAAAAATCCAATTTAACGTTTGGGAAAAATTAGGGTACTGCCGGACTTAGAGGGGGTCAAAGATGGACATTTTGGTCATACAGGGTTTTATTCAAATGAGTGTAACTTTTCACCTATTGTTCCTAGTAAAATTGTACAAAGGAGTTCAGATAGCTATCTCCTCATTCTTTTCAAAAACATTATTTAAAATTTTCTGACTCCGGAATTTCTTGATCGATAGAGCTGAAAATTTGGGTCTGGAATACTATCCCATAGCACTAAACTTGGTGCAAATTTCATCTAAATCGGAAGACATTTATTTTTATAAATTGACACGAAATTATACATATATTTGAGGGCAATTTATTGAATAGTAGGCCAAACACACATCTTCAGCTCTATCAGTGATAGTTTGCTATAGTTAGATGGGGTCGAAGTTGGATATTTTGATCATTCAGGTTTGTTTTTTTCAAATGAAAGTAACTTTTCACCTATTAGCCCTAGCACAACGGAGTTTAAATAGCTATTTTTAAACTATTTCAAAAAAAAAAAAAAAAAATAATAATAATAATATTTTTATACCCTCCACCACCGTCTGGTGATAGACGGTATATATAAATTTGTCATTCCGTTCGTAACACCGAGAAATATATTCTTGGTCCTTATGAAATTCTGAGTCGATTTAGATATGTCCATCTGTCTGTCTGTATAAAACACGCTCACGTTAAAATTTGATATGAAAAATATTAGTTAACGAAAGACAAAATAATGAAGTGGTGTAGTGGATGGAACGGAGAATTAACAAACTGAGCGTTGCAGGTTGCAGGTGGTCGATTTATCTTTTTTTTGTCATAAATAATTATTTTTTTTTTAAATCAAATTAAGTGTCGAAATTCGGTTCAACAATAAAAATTTAAAAGCAATTTTTATTGTATATTGTACCTCCCGTACTAAAAAACTAGTTAGAGTGCTATATTCGGCTTTGCCGAATCTGAAATACCCTCCACTTCAAATTGGTTTCATAAATTATCAACTTTTATGGATTGATTCAAATTTACCTTACTTACTTACGTTCTTTACGCCTTACAATATGCAATTAAAAACAAAACTACCACTTAACAGACTGTTACAGAGCGTACTAAATTTAACCTATGTTCTGTATTTAAAATAATTTCTATGTGTGAGAAAAATGTATGGCAATAGTTATAGTTATAAAACATATAATTTCAATTGATTTCAATAGATTTTCAACGTTGTTGATCCTATGAAAAACAAGTTAGAGTGCCATATTCGGCTGAGCCGAATCGTAAATACCTTCCACCAGCTACTTTTATCTTAGCATTTTTTATACCCTCCACCACCACCAGTGGTGATAGAGGGTATATATAAGTTTGTCATTCCGTTTGTAACACAAAGAAATATTCATCTGAGACCCAACAAAGTATATATATTCTTGGTCCTTATGAAATTCTGAGTCTAAATATGTCCGTCTGTCCGTCTGTCTGTATAAAACACGCTCACGGTAAAACGAAGCAATGGAACTTAATGAAATTCACCCAAAATATTTATTGTTATCCTAAGCAGTTTGGTATTGAAAATCAGCGAGATCGGTAGAATAGGTTCTGAGATATGAGTAAAAATTTGGGACAACCTCGAAAAAAATTGTGTTTTTTCACATATTTAATTGTACTTTTTACAAAAACTATTGCAGATAAATTGATGAATTTTGTCAGAAATACAACCCAATGCCAACCAATGCCAGGATCAACTATGTTAAAAATCGGTAAAATCGGTTCACAATTTCATATACCTCCCATACAAATGTACATATCCCAGGAAATTAATTTATTGTTAATAACTTCCGTTATAATGCCGATATCTTTACAAAATTTCACGAGTGAAAGTTTTATGCCAATAGAATTCATATAAAGAATTAATTTTCTGAATAGGTCCATAATTGGTCATAGCTCCCATATAAGGTCCCCCTCCGAAAATCACTTAAACGCACATAACTCATTACTAAATAACGATATACATATCTAATTTGGCAGAAATATTGCTTTTGTATACAGAAATGTTAATGTAAATAGCCATAGCTCCCATACAAGGTCCCCTTCCGAAAATCACTTGAACGCATATTACTAATTACTAAATAATGATATTCATAAAATATTTGGCACAAATATTGTTGAATTTTGTCAGACATATAGTTTTTGGTACGGTGATCCACTGTGTTAAAAATCGAAATCGGTCCACAATTTCTTGTACCACCCATAGGGACTCAAAAATGTATTATTTTTCGCAAAAAATTAAATAAAAAGTGTCCATAACGAACAGGATTTGAACTTAAGATCTATCAGTTGCCAGTTCTACGTCATACCCACTACACTATTATCTAGCTTCGTAATTGTTTGCAATTAATGATGTTCACATTTCTTTCCTGTTTGTGTAAAAAATTGTTGCTAAACCACGATCAAATAAAATGTACACATTGAGAAAGTGTAACTGTTTAATTTTTTATGCTATTCAGCAACATCAGTGTTAATAAAAGTTATTCAGCAGCAATGTTTTGTATAAACAGGAAATAACACGGCATTTTTATATGAAAAATATTAGTTAACGAAGGACAAAATAATGATGTGGTGTAATGGATGAAATAGAGAATTAACAAACCGAGCATCGCCGGTTCGATTCCTGGTCGATTTAAATTTTTTTGTCATAAATAATAAACATTTTTAAAAAATCCAATTAAATGTGTAACTTTTTCTAAAAACATTTGATTTCTGATTAGATTTAGCCACGTATGACCGTCTGTCGATTCATAATTCTTTTGTGTGTGTAAAACACGATCAAATTAATAATCTTTGGCCAAAATTTTGATTATATTCTTATGTAGTTTGGTATTGAATATTGAAAAATTCGGCTCAACAATAAAAATTTAAAAATAACATTTTTTGACAACATTGAAACAAAATCTTGTTTTTTTTAATTTTTTTTCATAGGATCAACAATATTGAAAATCTATCGTACCTCCCGTACAAAATTATGTAGGTTTTAAAATTGATCATATTGCCATACATTTTTCCCACACATTGAAATTATTTTAAATACATAACATACGTTAACATTTGTTACATTTAGTACGCTCTTTAACAGTCTGTTAAGTGATAGTTTTGTTTTTAATTGCATATGTAAGGCGTAATGAAAGTAAGTGTAAAATGTTAAGGTAAATTTGAATCAATCCATAAAATTTGATAAATTACGCAACCAGTTTAAGGTGGAGGGTATTTAAGATTCGGCAAAGCCGAATATAGCACGCTTACTTGTTTATTGATCAAATATATGAAGAAATATGTAAGTTTTCTCATGCCTGAAATAGAAAAATTTTCATTCGAGACTTACAGAAAACTACTGAACCGTTTTACATGAAATTGGTATACCGATAGGACTGACCTCAGGAGAAACTATAAACTATATATATATATCTGGATCGGACGACACACCCCTTTTTAAGCCAACTTTTTCTAAAACAATTATTATACCAAATTTACGATCAAGCATACAAAAAAGTACTGATCCGATTTTCATGAAATCTGTTATAATGAATGTTTTGGAATGAACAGTACGACACATTACATCATCAAAACGTATAATATCCTACATATATATAAAACAGACTGTTTGTGTGTTTGTTACGCTTTCACGGCAAAACTACTCAACAGATTTACATGAAATTTGGACCGCTAATAGGTCTAACCCCAAAATGAGCAATGGGCTATATAAGATCATGATCGGATGGCACGCCCTTTTTTCCGCGCACTTTTTGTAAAACTATTATTACACCAATTTTGCAATCACAATATGCGAAAACTACTAAACCGATTTACATGAAATTTTGTATACCGATAGGTATAAGCTCGAAAAGGACTATAGGATATATATAAGATCTTGATCTGATGCAACTCCCCTTTCTAAGCCCACTTTTTATAAAACTATCCTTACCTATATCCTATCCTATAATTATATGAAAGAGACTGACTGTTTGTTACGCTCTCACGGCCAAACTACTGAATCGATTTACATGAAATTTAGAAGGCTATAGTTCTATTCTAAGTGGAATAGGCTATATAAAATCATGATTGGACGTCACGATTCCTCTTATGATCACTTTTATCTATATAATTGTTATACAAAATTTTCATTCGAGACTTACAGAAAACTACTGAACAGTTTTACATGAAATTTGGTATACCGTCTGACCTCAGGAGGAACTATAAACTGTATAAGATCTGGATTGGACACCACGTCCCTTTTTACGCCAACTTTTTCTAAAACAATTATTATACCAGATTTACGTTCAAGCATACAAAAAAGTTTATACCAAGGAAAGAAACTTTACTTAAGTATGTACTTTAGTACTAAAGTACTTTATTTCCCTTATGGAGAACTGTTAAACCCGGCATATGTTTTGTTTCCGTAATTAAAATACTATTTATCATTTTGTAACTTCTTTACGCATGTATGTATGTAATTAATTTTGATTAGGCCCAGAAACATTTGTATTAAGTGATTTTCAGATACCGACCGATTATTATGTGCCGATCCTGCCGATAACTTATATGAGAACTATGACCAATAATGGACCAATTCGAAAAAAACAAATAGGAAAGTATAGTCAGGCATGGCCGACCATACCCTACACCTACACCATGAGTATATTTTTAAAATTTTTATTTTTCTTAAAGAAACCTTTATGTTGAATTTTACCTTAATTCCAAAATTTTTTTAAACGAGGCTTTATATAGGAGTATAGGTCAAACATAGGCCGATCCTCATTAAATTTGGGAAAAGGATTTATTTCTAAATAACAGTTAGTTTTGTTGAGTTTCATTGCGATACAAATTGTTACAAGTCAATTTTAGACGTTTAAGGCATTTTTTGAAGGGGGGTTTATATGGGGGCTACACAGTGGACCAAATGCGTAATCTAGCGCGCAAGAGGGTTTAACTCGGCTTTGAAAGCACTTAAAAATCTGAAATTTGGAACTTGACTAGAAAATGAAACGTGCAAGAAACGTACGTGATTTTTAAAGGGGCATGACACAAATTGCTATAAAATACAATATGTGAAAATAAACTTTTTTATTACCTATTTTTTATCTATTTTATTTATGTTATAAAATCAAAAAATAAAAATGCACAACTTATTATTTTACTTATTTGACTATGTATGTGTATTTAAAATAAAAAAATCAATATTTCATTTAGTTTAAAAAAGGAAATATATATATGATACATTATAAAAATAAAATATTTATACCCTACACCACTTTAGTGGGGAGGGTATATTGGGTTTGTGCTGATATTTGTAACATACAAAAATATTCGTCCTATACTCACCTTAAAGTATACCAATCGGCTTAGAATCGTTTTCTGAGTCGATTTAGCTACGCCCGTCCGTCCGTCTGGCTGGCTGTCCATGTAAACCTTGTGTGCAAGGTACAGGTCGCAATTTTCAAGATAATTGGATGACTCTTTTTTTGATTCAAGGACGAAGCCTATTGAAAATGGTTAAAATCGGTCCATTATTTCACGTAGCCCCCATACAACAGAACCCCCCGAAAAGGGCTTCTGATCTCATAATTATGTTAAATATACCTGTATATCGATAAAAAGTGGCACAACTAAGTTTTATACAAGCCTTGATAACATTGCCAAATTTCATAAAGATCGGGCCTCATTTGACCCTAGCTCCCATACAAAGTCCCCTTCCGAAAATTACTTGAATGTCCAAAATTAACTTATAAACACAAATATCGCGATGAAATTCAGCACAAATAAATATTATATAAATATATTCACAAAACTTTATCGGGCTAGGTCCATATTTGCCCCTTGCCCCCGTATAAAGCCTCTTTCAGAAAATTAGTTTTTCATCCATAAATTGCTTAAATGTATCTGAACAATGAATTATTATGAAAAATAAATCACATTTAATATTCATAACTGGTGTAGGGTATCATATGGTCGGTCACGCCCGACTATACTTTCTTACTTGTTTTTAATTTCAACTTTCAAAATAGCTTGCATTTCGATGGCCCAAGAGTAAATTAAAACGAGTTGAGGGTCTATATCCATGTTTATTCACTGCTTTCATCACTTGAATAGTCTTCTACAACACACAGTGGTATAGGAAAAAAAAAGAGGGAAATAATTCGGTAACTTCTAAACGGTTAATCCGATTTTAATGAAATTTGGTATGCACAAAGAGGAGGTGTTGTCGAGATTAGGTTTTGAATTTGGACCTTATAGGCCACCAGGGGCCCGGCGGAGGGTCCTCAAATTAGGACACCTCGGCTATGTTAAATTTTTAAAACGATCCTATTTCTTCATTTGAGTTCCGATTTAAAAAAAATTTCGTATATAGAATCTCCTCATCGAGCACTATAGCAGTAAATTATCTCTTATAGTTTAGGAGATATTCGCATTTGAAAATTAAAGAAACCGTCCTTACTTTAGTTTTTTTGATAATAACGGGTCCAAAGAAATGACAAAAAATCGCCTTTTTTATTTTTTAAATTAAAATGCCTATAACTTTGGACTCAGTCATGATTTTTACATAATTCTTTCACTGCTTGATATATAAACTTGTTGTTAAGCGAATAAAAAAAATGGCGAAAATCGGGAATATTTGGACCCGCTATTATCAAAAAAACTAAAGTAAGGACGGTAAAAATTTTAATTTTCAAATGCGAATATCTCCTAAACTATAAGAGATAATTTACTGCTACGACGACATTTTTTATAGTGCTCGATGAGGAGATTCTATATACGATTTTTTTTTAATTATTTCCCTCTTTTTTTTCCTATACCACTGTG
The DNA here is from genome assembly GCF_015586225.1 of Lucilia sericata. NCBI lineage: Eukaryota > Metazoa > Arthropoda > Insecta > Diptera > Calliphoridae > Lucilia > Lucilia sericata. The sequence goes on from NW_023994612.1 coordinate 123,012, forward strand.
CAACATCGTTTTCAGTTTCTGTTATGATAGGTTCTGAAAGCAAGGATGCAACTTCAGAACAAAAGACTCCGATTTTCGATATTTCAACGGCTTCTTTGAAATTGGAATAAGTCTTGCATTGTTTTTTCTCGGGAAATGTTTCGAGTGTGAAATTCTCGTACATTTCTAATGTCTTTATTTCGGGACTCTAAGGCCTCTTCCGATATCATGCCAATTGGTAACGAAAATTGTTGAATTATATCAGCTCCATGTATTAATATTTTGTGGAGGCTAGGAGGCATATAGTACCAGGGATAAAGTTCCACATATATTTTGACTGTTTCTGATATGTATAAACGAAAAGCTTCAGTATTTACAGTATATCCACAGGATATCGTACTTAAAATAACTTGCAGTCTCTTTATCAAAATCTCGTTTACTCCAGTTGCACTTGACGCTAAGGACTAAAAAATCTTCTAGCCGTGTTTCCGTCAATTGTTGATCCCATTCCAGGTTTTGTGGCATCGACCAATAAATACATTTCTGATTTAATTTTTTCTTTTACAACCTTTTTTTGGTTTTCAACTTTTTCTTTTTCTTCTACATTACAAGCCCTCCACTTCTTTATTACAGTCTTATATGAAATATGTAGAATGCACTCCAAACATCGTATCCAGGCATGCAAAACGGAAATTCCGAACTTATAAAGATTTTCATCACATGGAAGATTTCCAATTGTTTCTAACTTGTTCATTATACTTGGTTTTGCTCCACATATACCAAACCCTTGGGATGACGAGTCTGAAATAGTGCTGAAAACCTTGTCATCAATTATTGTTAACAAAAAATTATGATGTATTGTAAATTCTTAATTTTCTAAATTTATTTTTGTTGGCTGAATTGCGGAAATTTGTTTTTCAACTATTGTAATTTCTTGCTTTATTAAAGATTTTGATTCCTTTTCAAAAATTAGCTTGATAGGTCTACAATATCGTGTAGACGATGGTCGGGGATTTTGCCACAAAAAAAAAAAACATTATTATCATTAAGCTGTAAAGGCACAAGGCATACTGCAAAAAGATGTTGGTCTGAATTATCAGCATTAGTATCATTAAACTTTTGATTGGAAAGTTGGAAAGACCACTACTTCGATCACAACCCCACTTGTATGTCGGATACATTTCATGTGATTTAGTTTGCTCCAGTATGTCACTTTGAAGGTATGCTAACCTTTCAGCTGTTTTATTTACCAAATATTGCAAAGGAACCTCTCCTGAAACATCTGAAAATGTCATATTTCTTGTATAATACTTTTCTTTCGCAAACTGTATAACATGGTACGTTGGATATATGTTTGCATTTCGTTTTTTTGCGCCTGTTTGCATTAACTTATAAGTATGTTTGCTGTAGTCTCCGTCCACAAATAAAGCCAACGCCTCTTCTGGAGTATACGGTACAGGCATATCCGGTGGGTCAAAAATTTGTTTTTTAATTTTGTTTGCTCTCGTTGGAGAGGCCGCCAATTCTTTCAAGATTTTTGCAGCATCTCTTTTTCCAGGTTTATATAAACCAACTTTTGCTGCAAAACCAATTCATCACACGACTTGGAATTTACAAGCGAAGAAACATCTAAAAGTTGAGCTCTCTTAATTTTCTCAGAATAATCCTTTTCTGTTACATGAGTAACGGGCACCGATGTTCCAAGACCTTCAGAATTTATGTCCGCATTTATAAAAACTAAGTCACTATTTAACCACTTTTCATATTTGTCTTCGAATTTTTGCTTCATTCTATTCACACTTTTCCATTTCTCGCAAAGATCATGGACAAATTTATATACAACTTGCTTCACTTTATTGTATTCCACACTTTTGTATTGTTTGCTTAATCCAATTTTTCCCATTACATATTCTATAACGGTATCACATTTATTTTTTTTGTCATGACTGTTTACCCAGATGTTGAACAATTCGCGTCTTTGTATTGACATTTCGACTAATAACAAAGAAAGAGGCAAAAAGTGGCAGCCAATTTTTATACTATTTTAAAGCTTAAAAATTCTTCTTTCTAACGTATATAAAATATCTGCAGAAGTAAGCGGGAGTAGTAACTAAAAACTTTAATCAAATTCAAGATTATTTCAAAAAATAACTTCAAAAGATAACTTCGATCACAAGTTTCTGGCGAACCCCGACCCAAACATACTACACATATACACAGTTATTTAAGCATAGCATGTAGTTAAAAAATAATAAATAAATTTATTAATTACCTTTTCTTAATTATTAAAAATATCACTTGAAACTATCAACGCGCCAGTATGGAATTTGCAGAAGTTTTTATTTCAAATAATTGCTCATGTTTGACTACCTACAGCGTTGTTAATTTGGTAGTAAACAAAAAATAAAAATTACCGTTAAGCACACAGGCAACATGACAATTGTAAAAGCGAAATAAATTGTATTTTTGAAACATAAAATTTTCCGACCAATTTCGCGCTAGATTGGGTATTTGGTGCACTGTGGGCTAGGGTCAAATAAGGGCCGATCATTACGAAAATCTGCAGTGTCATTTATACTTATATAAAACACATTTGTGCCAATTTTTAGAGACATAATAGTATATTTGACGTAATTATGGCATAAAAAGCCCAAATCTGGAGGTACGGTTGTATGTAGGCTAGGTGAAATAATGGACTGATTTCAACCATTTTCAATAGGATTCGTCCCTGTGCTAAAAAACATTCTTGGTCCAAATTTCATCAAATTATCTTGAAAATTGCGGCCTGTACCTTACGCAAAAAGTTTACATGGACAGCCAGTCAGCCGGACAGACGGATGGACGGACATGTCTTAATGGACTCAAAAAAATATGCTGAATCGATCGGTATACTTTAAGGTTGTAGGACCAATATTTTTGTGTGTTACAAACATCAGCATAAACGTATAATACCCTCCCCACTATAGTGGTGTAGGGTATAATAATCAAAATGATTTATCTATACACAGAACATACTCATGTCGAGTTTAATAATAATTTATGTGGTATTAAGTGGTTTTCAGAAGTGAACCTTCTGACCGATACTGAAAAAATTCCTTATATGGAAGCTGTAACCAATTATGGGCCGATGTGGAAAATTTTCACGAATGATTTATATATATATATATATATATATATATATATATATACAAATTCACATCGAGTTTTACCCTGATAGCTTTATTTATCAATGAATTATGCGCATTTAAGTGATTATCGGATGTGGACTTTATATGGGAGATATGACCAATTATGGACCGATCCGAAAAAAAATTCGTAAACTAATTCATATATACACAAAACATATTCATGTCGAATTTTATCCCGATAGCTTTATTTATCAATGAATTAAGCTTGTTTAAATGATTTTATGATGTGGACCTTATATGGGAGCTAGTACCAATTGTGGACTAATCCGGATAAAATTTTACTGAATGATTTATATCTATATACAAAATATATTCACCTCGAGTTCTACCCTGATAGCTTTATTAATCAATGAATTATGCGCATTTAAGTGATTTTCGGATGTGGACCTTATATGGGAGCTATGACCGATTATGGACCGATCCGGAATAAATTTCGTAGAGTAATTCATATATACACAAAACACATTAATGTCGAATTTTATCCCGATAGCTTTATTTATCTATGAATTAAGCTCGTTTAAGTGATTTTCGGATGTGGACCTTATATGGGAGTTATGACCAATTATGGACCGACCCAGAGAAAAATTCCGTAGAGTGATATATGTATACACGATACATACTCATATAGAATTTTATCCCGATAGCTTCATTTAACAATGAAATATGTTCATTTAAGTGGTTTTCGAAAGTGGACTTATATGGGAGTTATGACCAATTGTGGGCCGATACAGATCTAAGTCGGTAGTATGATATATGTGCAAAATTTGACAAAATTTGTCGAATTATCTTTTGTAGTTTCTGAGAACACAACTCAAGAATTAGGAAAAAAAATCATTTTTTCGAGGTTGTCTGAAATTTTTACTCATAACTTTTTAAGCTATGAACCGATTTTGCTGATTTTCAATACCAAACTGCTTTGCTTAGTTTTAACAGATAGACAGACGGACATAGCTAAATCGACTAAATTGACAAAATTTGTCGAATTATCTTTGGTAGTTTCTGAGAACACAATTCAAGAATTAGGAAAAAAAATTAATTTTTTTCGAGGTAGTCTGAAATTGTTACTCATAACGAAGCCTATTGAAAATGGTTAAAATCGGTCCATTATTTCACCTAGCCCCCATACAACAGAACCCCCCGATAAGGGCATCTAAGCTCATAATTATGTTAAATATACCTGTATATTGATAAAAAGCAGCACAACTAAGTTTTATACAAGCCTTAATGACTTTGCCAAATTTCTTAGAGATCGGGCCTCATTTGACCCTTGCTCCCATACAAAGTCCCCTCCAGAAAATTACTTGAATGTCCAAAATTAACTTATAAACACAAATATCGAGATGAAATTCAGCACAATAATATATTTTATAAATATATTTACAAAATTTTATCGGGCTTGGTCCATATTTGCCCCTAGCCCCCTTATAAAGCCTCTTTCAGAAAATTAGTTTTTCATCCATAAATTGCTTAAATGTATCGGAACAAGGTAATAGAAGATAAATGCTGTATTATGAAAAATAAATCTCATTTAATATCATAACTGGTGTAGGGTATCATATGGTCGGTCACGCCCGACAATACTTTCTTACTTGTTATACTCTCCACCACCACCAGTGGTGATAGAGGGTATATATAAGTTTGTCACAAAGAAATATTCATCTGAGACCCAACAAAGTATATATTCTTGGTCCTTATGAAATTCTGAGTCGATTTAGATATGTCCGTCTGTCTGTCTGTATAAAACACGCTCACGGTAAAACGAAGCAATGGAACTTAATGAAATTCACCCAAATTTTATTGTTATCCTAAGCAGTATGGTATTGAAAATCAGCGAGATCGGTAGAATAGGTTCTGAGATATGAGTAAAAATTTGGGACAACCTCGAAAAAAATTGTGTTTTTTCACATATTTAATTGTACTTTTTACAAAAACTATTGCAGATAAATTGATGAATTTTGTCAGAAATACAACCCAATGCCAACCAATGCCAGGATCAACTATGTTAAAAATCGGTTCACAATTTCATATACCTCCCATACAAATGTACATATCCCAGGAAATTAATTTATTGTTAATAACTTCCGTTATAATGCCGATATCTTTACAAAATTTCACGAGTGAAAGTTTTATGCCAATAGAATTCATATAAAGAATTAATTAATTGGTCATAGCTCCCATATAAGGTCCCCCTCCGAAAATCACTTAAACGCACATAACTCATTACCAAATAACGATATACATATCTAATTTGGCAGAAATATTGCTTTTGTATACAGAAATGCTAATGTAAAATTTGTATACGATCGGTCCGTAATTGGCCATAGCTCCCATACAAGGTCCCCTTCCGAAAATCACTTGAACGCATATTACTAATTACTAAATAATGATATTCATAAAATATTTGGCACAAATATTGTTGAATTTTGTCAGACATATAGTTTTTGGTACGGTGATCCACTGTGTTAAAAATCGAAATCGGTCCACAATTTCTTGTACCACCCATAGGGACTCAAAAATGTATTATTTTTCGCAAAAAATTAAATAAAAAGTGTCCATAACGAACAGGATTTGAACTTAAGATCTATCAGTTGCCAGTTCTACGTCATACCCACTACACTATTATCTAGCTTCGTAATTGTTTGCAATTAATGATGTTCACATTTCTTTCCTGTTTGTGTAAAAAATTGTTGCTAAACCACGATCAAATAAAATGTACACATTGAGAAAGTGTAACTGTTTAATTTTTTATGCTATTCAGCAACATCAGTGTTAATAAAAGTTATTCAGCAGCAATGTTTTGTATAAACAGGAAATAACACGGCATTTTTATATGAAAAATATTAGTTAACGAAGGACAAAATAATGATGTGGTGTAATGGATGAAATAGAGAATTAACAAACCGAGCATCGCCGGTTCGATTCCTGGTCGATTTAAATTTTTTTGTCATAAATAATAAACATTTTTAAAAAATCCAATTAAATGTGTAACTTTTTCTAAAAACATTTGATTTCTGATTAGATTTAGCCACGTATGACCGTCTGTCGATTCATAATTCTTTTGTGTGTGTAAAACACGATCAAATTAATAATCTTTGGCCAAAATTTTGATTATATTCTTATGTAGTTTGGCATTGAATATTGAAAAATTCGGCTCAACAATAAAAATTTAAAAATAACATTTTTTGACAACATTGAAACAAAATCTTGTTTTTTTTTAATTTTTTTTTCATAGGATCAACAATATTGAAAATCTATCGTACCTCCCGTACAAAATTATGTAGGTTTTAAAATTGATCATATTGCCATACATTTTTCCCACACATTGAAATTATTTTAAATACATAACATACGTTAACATTTGTTACATTTAGTACGCTCTTTAACAGTCTGTTAAGTGATAGTTTTGTTTTTAATTGCATATGTAAGGCGTAATGAAAGTAAGTGTAAAATGTTAAGGTAAATTTGAATCAATCCATAAAATTTGATAAATTACGCAACCAGTTTAAGGTGGAGGGTATTTAAGATTCGGCAAAGCCGAATATAGCACGCTTACTTGTTTATTGATCAAATATATGAAGAAATATGTAAGTTTTCTCATGCCTGAAATAGAAAAATTTTTATTCGAGACTTACAGAAAACTACTGAACCGTTTTACATGAAATTGGTATACCGATAGGACTGACCTCAGGAGAAACTATAAACTATATATATATATCTGGATCGGACGACACACCCCTTTTTAAGCCAACTTTTTCTAAAACAATTATTATACCAAATTTACGATCAAGCATACAAAAAAGTACTGATCCGATTTTCATGAAATCTGTTATAATGAATGTTTTGGAATGAACAGTACGACACATTACATCATCAAAACGTATAATATCCTACATATATATAAAACAGACTGTTTGTGTGTTTGTTACGCTTTCACGGCAAAACTACTCAACAGATTTACATGAAATTTGGACCGCTAATAGGTCTAACCCCAAAATGAGCAATGGGCTATATAAGATCATGATCGGATGGCACGCCCTTTTTTCCGCGCACTTTTTGTAAAACTATTATTACACCAATTTTGCAATCACAATATGCGAAAACTACTAAACCGATTTACATGAAATTTTGTATACCGATAGGTATAAGCTCAAAAAGGACTATAGGATATATATAAGATCTTGATCTGATGCAACTCCCCTTTCTAAGCCCACTTTTTATAAAACTATCCTTACCTATATCCTATCCTATAATTATATGAAAGAGACTGACTGTTTGTTACGCTCTCACGGCCAAACTACTGAATCGATTTACATGAAATTTAGAAGGCTATAGTTCTATTCTAAGTGGAATAGGCTATATAAAATCATGATTGGACGTCACGATTCCTCTTATGATCACTTTTATCTATATAATTGTTATACAAAATTTTCATTCGAGACTTACAGAAAACTACTGAACAGTTTTACATGAAATTTGGTATACCGTCTGACCTCAGGAGGAACTATAAACTGTATAAGATCTGGATTGGACACCACGTCCCTTTTTACGCCAACTTTTTCTAAAACAATTATTATACCAGATTTACGTTCAAGCGTACAAAAAGTTTATACCAAGGAAAGAAACTTTACTTAAGTATGTACTTTAGTACTAAAGTACTTTATTTCCCTTATGGAGAACTGTTAAACCCGGCATATGTTTTGTTTCCGTAATTAAAATACTATTTATCATTTTGTAACTTCTTTACGCATGTATGTATGTAATTAATTTTGATTAGGCCCAGAAACATTTGTATTAAGTGATTTTCAGATACCGACCGATTATTATGTGCCGATCCTGCCGATAACTTATATGAGAACTATGACCAATAATGGACCAATTCGAAAAAAACAAATAGGAAAGTATAGTCAGGCATGGCCGACCATACCCTACACCTACACCATGAGTATATTTTTAAAATTTTTATTTTTCTTAAAGAAACCTTTATGTTGAATTTTACCTTAATTCCAAAATTTTTTTAAACGAGGCTTTATATAGGAGTATAGGTCAAACATAGGCCGATCCTCATTAAATTTGGGAAAAGGATTTATTTCTAAATAACAGTTAGTTTTGTTGAGTTTCATTGCGATACAAATTGTTACAAGTCAATTTTAGACGTTTAAGGCATTTTTTGAAGGGGGGTTTATATGGGGGCTACACAGTGGACCAAATGCGTAATCTAGCGCGCAAGAGGGTTTAACTCGGCTTTGAAAGCACTTAAAAATCTGAAATTTGGAACTTGACTAGAAAATGAAACGTGCAAGAAACGTACGTGATTTTTAAAGGGGCATGACACAAATTGCTATAAAATACAATATGTGAAAATAAACTTTTTTATTACCTATTTTTTATCTATTTTATTTATGTTATAAAATCAAAAAATAAAAATGCACAACTTATTATTTTACTTATTTGACTATGTATGTGTATTTAAAATAAAAAAAATCAATATTTCATTTAGTTTAAAAAAGGAAATATATATATGATACATTATAAAAATAAAATATTTATACCCTACACCACTTTAGTGGGGAGGGTATATTGGGTTTGTGCTGATATTTGTAACATACAAAAATATTCGTCCTATACTCACCTTAAAGTATACCAATCGGCTTAGAATCGTTTTCTGAGTCGATTTAGCTACGCCCGTCCGTCCGTCTGGCTGGCTGTCCATGTAAACCTTGTGTGCAAGGTACAGGTCGCAATTTTCAAGATAATTGGATGACTCTTTTTTTGATTCAAGGACGAAGCCTATTGAAAATGGTTAAAATCGGTCCATTATTTCACGTAGCCCCCATACAACAGAACCCCCCGAAAAGGGCTTCTGATCTCATAATTATGTTAAATATACCTGTATATCGATAAAAAGTGGCACAACTAAGTTTTATACAAGCCTTGATAACATTGCCAAATTTCATAAAGATCCGGCCTCATTTGACCCTAGCTCCCATACAATGTCCCCTTCCGAAAATTACTTGAATGTCCAAAATTAACTTATAAACACAAATATTGCGATGAAATTCAGCACAAATAAATATTATATAAATATATTCACAAAACTTTATCGGGCTAGGTCCATATTTGCCCCTCGCCTCTTTCGGAAAATTAGTTTTTCATCCATAAATTGCTTAAATGTATCTGAACAATGAATTATTATGAAAAATAAATCACATTTAATATTCATAACTGGTGTAGGGTATCATATGGTCGGTCACGCCCCGACTATACTTTCTTACTTGTTTTTAATTTCAACTTTAAAAATATACGATTTTTTTTTTTAATTATTTCCCTCTTTTTTTTTCCTATACCACTGTGCAACATCGTTTTCAGTTTCTGTTATGATAGGTTCTGAAAGCAAGGATGCAACTTCAGAACAAAAGACTCCGATTTTCGATATTTCAACGGCTTCTTTGAAATTGGAATAAGTCTTGCATTGTTTTTTCTCGGGAAATGTTTCGAGTGTGAAATTCTCGTACATTTCTAATGTCTTTATTTCGGGACTCTAAGGCCTCTTCCGATATCATGCCAATTGGTAACGAAAATTGTTGAATTATATCAGCTCCATGTATTAATATTTTGTGGAGGCTAGGAGGCATATAGTACCAGGGATAAAGTTCCACATATATTTTGACTGTTTCTGATATGTATAAACGAAAAGCTTCAGTATTTACAGTATATCCACAGGATATCGTACTTAAAATAACTTGCAGTCTCTTTATCAAAATCTCGTTTACTCCAGTTGCACTTGACGCTAAGGACTAAAAAATCTTCTAGCCGTGTTTCCGTCAATTGTTGATCCCATTCCAGGTTTTGTGGCATCGACCAATAAATACATTTCTGATTTAATTTTTTCTTTTACAACCTTTTTTTGGTTTTCAACTTTTTCTTTTTCTTCTACATTACAAGCCCTCCACTTCTTTATTACAGTCTTATATGAAATATGTAGAATGCACTCCAAACATCGTATCCAGGCATGCAAAACGGAAATTCCGAACTTATAAAGATTTTCATCACATGGAAGATTTCCAATTGTTTCTAACTTGTTCATTATACTTGGTTTTGCTCCACATATACCAAACCCTTGGGATGACGAGTCTGAAATAGTGCTGAAAACCTTGTCATCAATTATTGTTAACAAAAAATTATGATGTATTGTAAATTCTTAATTTTCTAAATTTATTTTTGTTGGCTGAATTGCGGAAATTTGTTTTTCAACTATTGTAATTTCTTGCTTTATTAAAGATTTTGATTCCTTTTCAAAAATTAGCTTGATAGGTCTACAATATCGTGTAGACGATGGTCGGGGATTTTGCCACAACTGCAAAAAGATGTTGGTCTGAATTATCAGCATTAGTATCATTAAACTTTTGATTGGAAAGTTGGAAAGACCACTACTTCGATCACAACCCCACTTGTATGTCGGATACATTTCATGTGATTTAGTTTGCTCCAGTATGTCACTTTGAAGGTATGCTAACCTTTCAGCTGTTTTATTTACCAAATATTGCAAAGGAACCTCTCCTGAAACATCTGAAAATGTCATATTTCTTGTATAATACTTTTCTTTCGCAAACTGTATAACATGGTACGTTGGATATATGTTTGCATTTCGTTTTTTTGCGCCTGTTTGCATTAACTTATAAGTATGTTTGCTGTAGTCTCCGTCCACAAATAAAGCCAACGCCTCTTCTGGAGTATACGGTACAGGCATATCCGGTGGGTCAAAAATTTGTTTTTTAATTTTGTTTGCTCTCGTTGGAGAGGCCGCCAATTCTTTCAAGATTTTTGCAGCATCTCTTTTTCCAGGTTTATATAAACCAACTTTTGCTGCAAAAACCAATTCATCACACGACTTGGAATTTACAAGCGAAGAAACATCTAAAAGTTGAGCTCTCTTAATTTTCTCAGAATAATCCTTTTCTGTTACATGAGTAACGGGCACCGATGTTCCAAGACCTTCAGAATTTATGTCCGCATTTATAAAAACTAAGTCACTATTTAACCACTTTTCATATTTGTCTTCGAATTTTTGCTTCATTCTATTCACACTTTTCCATTTCTCGCAAAGATCATGGACAAATTTATATACAACTTGCTTCACTTTATTGTATTCCACACTTTTGTATTGTTTGCTTAATCCAATTTTTCCCATTACATATTCTATAACGGTATCACATTTATTTTTCTTGTCATGACTGTTTACCCAGATGTTGAACAATTCGCGTCTTTGTATTGACATTTCGACTAATAACAAAGAAAGAGGCAAAAAGTGGCAGCCAATTTTTATACTATTTTAAAGCTTAAAAATTCTTCTTTCTAACGTATATAAAATATCTGCAGAAGTAAGCGGGAGTAGTAACTAAAAACTTTAATCAAATTCAAGATTATTTCAAAAAATAACTTCAAAAGATAACTTCGATCACAAGTTTCTGGCGAACCCCGACCCAAACATACTACACATATACACAGTTATTTAAGCATAGCATGTAGTTAAAAAATAATAAATAAATTTATTAATTACCTTTTCTTAATTATTAAAAATATCACTTGAAACTATCAACGCGCCAGTATGGAATTTGCAGAAGTTTTTATTTCAAATAATTGCTCATGTTTGACTACCTACAGCGTTGTTAATTTGGTAGTAAACAAAAAATAAAAATTACCGTTAAGCACACAGGCAACATGACAATTGTAAAAGCGAAATAAATTGTATTTTTGAAACATAAAATTTTCCGACCAATTTCGCGCTAGATTGGGTATTTGGTGCACTGTGGGTTAGGGTCAAATAAGGGCCGATCATTACGAAAATCTGCAGTGTCATTTATACTTATATAAAACACATTTGTGCCAATTTTTAGAGACATAATAGTATATTTGACGTAATTATGGCATAAAAAGCCCAAATCTGGAGGTACGGTTGTATGTAGGCTAGGTGAAATAATGGACTGATTTCAACCATTTTCAATAGGATTCGTCCCTGTGCTAAAAAACATTCTTGGTCCAAATTTCATCAAATTATCTTGAAAATTGCGGCCTGTACCTTACGCAAAAAGTTTACATGGACAGCCAGTCAGCCGGACAGACGGATGGACGGACATGTCTTAATGGACTCAAAAAAATATGCTGAATCGATCGGTATACTTTAAGGTTGTAGGACCAATATTTTTGTGTGTTACAAACATCAGCATAAACGTATAATACCCTCCCCACTATATATATATAGATATATATATATGTATAGATAGATATATATATATATAGATATATAGATATATATAGATATAGATATAGATATATATATATATATATATAGATATATATATATATATATATATATATATATATATATATAATATATATATATATATATATATATATATATATATATATATATATATATATATATATATACAAAACAAATTCACATCGAGTTTTACCCTGATAGCTTTATTTATCAATGAATTATGCGCATTTAAGTGATTATCGGATGTGGACTTTATATGGGAGATATGACCAATTATGGACCGATCCGAAAAAAAATTCGTAAACTAATTCATATATACACAAAACATATTCATGTCGAATTTTATCCCGATAGCTTTATTTATCAATGAATTAAGCTTGTTTAAATGATTTTATGATGTGGACCTTATATGGGAGCTAGTACCATTTGTGGACTAATCCGGATAAAATTTTACTGAATGATTTATATCTATATACAAAATATATTCACTTCGAGTTCTACCCTGATAGCTTTATTAATCAATGAATTATGCGCATTTAAGTGATTTTCGGATGTGGACCTTATATGGGAGCTATGACCGATTATGGACCGATCCGGAATAAATTTCGTAGAGTAATTCATATATACACAAAACACATTAATGTCGAATTTTATCCCGATAGCTTTATTTATCTATGAATTAAGCTCGTTTAAGTGATTTTCGGATGTGGACCTTATATGGGAGTTATGACCAATTATGGACCGACCCAGAGAAAAATTCCGTAGAGTGATATATGTATACACGATACATACTCATATAGAATTTTATCCCGATAGCTTCATTTAACAATGAAATATGTTCATTTAAGTGGTTTTCGAAAGTGGACTTATATGGGAGTTATGACCAATTGTGGGCCAATACAGATCTAAGTCGGTAGTATGATATATGTGCAAAATTTGACAAAATTTGTCGAATTATCTTTTGTAGTTTCTGAGAACACAACTCAAGAATTAGGAAAAAAAATCATTTTTTCGAGGTTGTCTGAAATTTTTACTCATAACTTTTTAAGCTATGAACCGATTTTGCTGATTTTCAATACCAAACTGCTTTACTTAGTTTTAACAGATAGACAGACGGACATAGCTAAATCGACTAAATTGACAAAATTTGTCGAATTATCTTTGGTAGTTTCTGAGAACACAATTCAAGAATTAGGAAAAAAAATTAATTTTTTTCGAGGTAGTCTGAAATTGTTACTCATAACGAAGCCTATTGAAAATGGTTAAAATCGGTCCATTATTTCACCTAGCCCCCATACAACAGAACCCCCCGATAAGGGCATCTAAGCTCATAATTACAGTTTTATACAAGCCTTAATGACTTTGCCAAATTTCTTAGAGATCGGGCCTCATTTGACCCTTGCTCCCATACAAAGTCCCCTCCAGAAAATTACTTGAATGTCCAAAATTAACTTATAAACACAAATATCGCGATGAAATTCAGCACAATAATATATTTTATAAATATATTTACAAAATTTTATCGGGCTTGGTCCATATTTGCCCCTAGCCCCTTATAAAGCCTCTTTCAGAAAATTAGTTTTTCATCCATAAATTGCTTAAATGTATCGGAACAAGGTAATAGAAGATAAATGCTTTATTATGAAAAATAAATCTCATTTAATATCATAACTGGTGTAGGGTATCATATGGTCGGTCACGCCCGACAATACTTTCTTACTTGTTATACCCTCCACCACCACCAGTGGTGATAGAGGGTATATATAAGTTTGTCACAAAGAAATATTCATCTGAGACCCAACAAAGTATATATATTCTTGGTCCTTATGAAATTCTGAGTCGATTTAGATATGTCCGTCTGTCTGTCTGTATAAAACACGCTCACGGTAAAACGAAGCAATGGAACTTAATGAAATTCACCCAAAATATTTATTGTTATCCTAAGCAGTATGGTATTGAAAATCAGCGAGATCGGTAGAATAGGTTCTGAGATATGAGTAAAAATTTGGGACAACCTCGAAAAAAATTGTGTTTTTTCACATATTTAATTGTACTTTTTACAAAAACTATTGCAGATAAATTGATGAATTTTGTCAGAAATACAACCCAATGCCAACCAATGCCAGGATCAACTATGTTAAAAATCGGTTCACAATTTCATATACCTCCCATACAAATGTACATATCCCAGGAAATTAATTTATTGTTAATAACTTCCGTTATAATGCCGATATCTTTACAAAATTTCACGAGTGAAAGTTTTATGCCAATAGAATTCATATAAAGAATTAATTAATTGGTCATAGCTCCCATATAAGGTCCCCCTCCGAAAATCACTTAAACGCACATAACTCATTACCAAATAACGATATACATATCTAATTTGGCAGAAATATTGCTTTTGTATACAGAAATGCTAATGTAAAATTTGTATACGATCGGTCCGTAATTGGCCATAGCTCCCATACAAGGTCCCCTTCCGAAAATCACTTGAACGCATATTACTAATTACTAAATAATGATATTCATAAAATATTTGGCACAAATATTGTTGAATTTTGTCAGACATATAGTTTTTGGTACGGTGATCCACTGTGTTAAAAATCGAAATCGGTCCACAATTTCTTGTACCACCCATAGGGACTCAAAAATGTATTGTTTTTCGCAAAAAATTAAATAAAAAGTGTCCATAACGAACAGGATTTGAACTCAAGATCTCTCAGTTGCCAGTTCTACGTCATACCCACTACACTATTATCTAGCTTCGTAATTGTTTGCAATTAATGATGTTCACATAGAAATTTTCTTTCCTGTTTGTGTAAAAAATTGTTGCTAAACCACGATCAAATAAAATGTACACATTGAGAAAGTGTAACTGTTTAATTTTTTATGCTATTCAGCAACATCAGTGTTAATAACAGTTATTCAGCAGCAATGTTTTGTATAAACAGGAAATAACACGGCATTTTTATATGAAAAATATTAGTTAACGAAGGACAAAATAATGATGTGGTGTAATGGATGAAATAGAGAATTAACAAACCGAGCATCGTCGGTTCGATTCCTGGTCGATTTAAATTTTTTTGTCATAAATAATAAACATTTTTAAAAAATCCAATTAAATGTGTAACTTTTTGTAAAAACATTTGATTTCTGATTAGATTTAGCCACGTATGACCGTCTGTCGATTCATAATTCTTTTGTGTGTGTAAAACACGATCAAATTAATAATCTTTGGCCAAAATTTTGATTATATTCTTATGTAGTTTGGCATTGAATATTGAAAAATTCGGCTCAACAATAAAAATTTAAAAATAACATTTTTTGACAACATTGAAACAAAATCTTGTTTTTTTTTAATTTTTTTCATAGGATCAACAATATTGAAAATCTATCGTACCTCCCGTACAAAATTATATAGGTTTTAAAATTGATCATATTGCCATACATTTTTTCCACACATTGAAATTATTTTAAATACATAACATACGTTAACATTTGTTACATTTAGTACGCTCTTTAACATTCTGTTAAGTGATAGTTTTGTTTTTAATTGCATATGTAAGGCGTAATGAAAGTAAGTGTAAAATGTTAAGGTAAATTTGAATCAATCCATAAAATTTGATAAATTACGCAACCAGTTTAAGGTGGAGGGTATTTAAGATTCGGCAAAGCCGAATATAGCACGCTTACTTGTTTTCATATAAAAATGCCATGTTATTTTCTGTTTGTACAAAACATTGCTGCTGAATAACTTTTATCAACACTGATGTTGCTGAATAGCATAAGAAATTAAACAGTGACACTTTCTCAATGCGCACATTTTATTTGATCTTGGGTTAACAAGAATTTTTTACACAAACAGAAAAGAGAATTTCTGTGTGAACATTAGTTGCAAACATTACGAAGCTAGTTAATAGTGTAGTGGGGATGGCGTAAAACTAGCAACTGGGAGATTTTAAGTTCGCATCCTGTTTGATTTGGACAGTTTTTATTTAATTTTTTGCGAAAAATAATAAATTTTTTAATCCCTATGGGTGGTAAAAGAAATTGTGGACTGATTTCGATTTTAAGTTAGTGGATTCCCAAACTATTTTGTATAGATATATTTATTTTGTAATGAGTTTTATCCGTTTAAGTGATTCTCGAAAGGGGTCCTTATATGCGAGCTATGACCAATTATGAACCGATCGTGAAAAAAAATTATAATTAGATTTCTGTAGATAAAAGCAATATTTGTGCCAAAATTCATCAATTTATCTGCAGTAGTTTTAGTAAAAAATACAAATAAATATGTGAAAAAGCACAATAAAATTTGGCGTGAGCGTAGCCGAGTATTCGAGTTTAAGTTTTGAAGATGAACTCTGCAGATGCCCCAGGGACGGCGCTGTGGCGGCTCAAAGTAGGGTACCTATGACATGTCAAATTTTTAAACTCGTGCCATCCAGATACAAAGATTTTTATATTTTCTGAAAGCGCACGACGAGATCTTGATCTTATACTACTTATCTCTTATAATATCCGAGTTATAGGCATTTAAAAATTTAGTGATACAAAATTTACCATACCTTGGTCCGTTTTTTTTTTTGAATACCGGGCGTAATTTTGGACCAAATGGACTCAATTTTTTCTTGTTAGTTAGACAACTAAATTTTCGTTTTTTTTGCCAAAAATGTGTCTTAACTCTTTTATTAATAAAATAAAATTTTCTTTAAGAATATATAACAATTTTATAGTTTTCTAAAAGGTATCTTTACGCAGAACGCTTTGGCGTAAAAAGTTGTCCTATTTTTTGAAAATGTTGCCACTGCGTCCTTCCGAATATGACCTATTTTTTATCAAAACTTCAACTTTGGGCGACATGTTCTAATATCCCAAAGCTGGGATCAGAAAACTGAAAGCAGTTTTGGAAACCTCAATATGTTTTCTATTTACTCCAAAAGTATTTTCCCAGCCCTGAAAGAAATGAAAGGGCAAAAAAGTAAAAAATCCAATTTTTCCTATTTTTGGGAATTGCGGGATGCCCTTTGACTTTTCAATTTTTTTTTCATTTTCTTATTTGAAATGACAAATTTAACAAGCGTTGAAAATTTCATTGAGTTTTGTTCATAAATAAAGATTTTGTCATATATTACATATTTGTTTAATTTCTAAAACTATGATTTATATCAAAATTTTAATAGGGTCACAGATAGCTACAACAATTTAGTCCATATTTATCCCTTAATATCTTTTTTTAGTTAGATATGGAAATTCTCGATTCTTTACAAAAATGTTCAAGCCAATATCTCAATTACATTCAAAAATATGTTCATTTAAACCTGTATCCTTTAATTTCATATTTTTCATATTTTAGTATTAAATATGACAGAACATATTTAAATCTTATATTTACCTATTTTCTATTTGTTTGCTTATCCTTATAATTGAAAGGTATGCTTAAATTTTCAGAAATCTATAACTATTTTTTACCTAAATTTTTTCGACAGATCATTTCGTTCTGTTTCGTTTATGATCATGTAGGTAAAAATATACAGGTAATGATAATTTCGATTCATTCACTAATAAGAAATATCAATGACTGAATTACAGGTTATAGTAATATAGTCCTAAATGTTAATAGGTAGACAATTCGTAATTTTTTACTTTTACTGTATCGGAAATGACAAGAATTGGTATATAAGTAAACTTCTCAGATTTTAAGTACCATATTTAATAAATCTACAATGAAGATTACATAAAAGTACGAAGAGTTGTGTTCCGTTTTATGGAGTGTATCTTCAAAAGGGCCAGAAAGAATTGAAGACATTTCAAATTATATAAAAACTAAAGTAGACAAAACAGGCATATAAAAAATTGAGAACTTTTTGATGTAAAAAGTAAGTCTGTGGATGGAAATCAAAAGAAATTTCGATTAAAATTTTGTAGTTGGATGGAAACTTATGTTCAAGGTCAAAAAAAAGAGGGTCACACAAAAACTTTTTTCAATCTCAAATGAGGAAATTGCTGATACATTTAACGAAATGCTGAAAAAGGAAAACCAGCCTATGGATGCCGTACATATTGCAACTATTCTTCCTAATGCATCACCAAAACGACTTAAGCGAATTGTGGAAAGTAACACTCCAACTCCAACATCACAATCAAATTTTACTGAAGAGGAAGCAATAGCGCTTATGTTGGAAATTGGGTCTCAGTCGAAATAAGTACCAAATATTCAGGAAAGCTCTGCATGAAAAAGGACACAATATATTACCATCATACAAGGCGATCCAGGAAAAAAACAAACTATCCTACCATCACATATTGCTGTTAATGATGTGGAAGCTTGTATAGATATATCATCTTTGCTCGAAAACACAGCATCAAGAATTGTGTCAGACTTTTCAGAAGACCAACTAAGGAAAATTTATAACTGTGATGTTGTCTTAATGTGTAAGTGGGGATGTGACGGTTTATCAGCACTTCCAGAATACAAACAAGCTTGTGGAAGTCGGACATTAGCAGACTACAAATGTGTATTTATGTCATCATTAGTGCCATTGCGAATTCGTTCATATTCCCTTAATCCATCATCGTCAAGCATCGGAAATTCATTTGAAGATACATGGATCAATACAACTCCGGGTTCTAAACATTTTTGTAGACCCATTGGATTTGAATATATAAAGGAGTCAAAGAAAACAACAAAAGATTTAGTGGAATATTTAAAAGATGAAATAAATGCACTGGAGCCCATTTGCATAAAAATAAAGGAATTCTCTATTAACGTATCATATCAGCTAAGCTTAACAATGATTGATGGAAAGGTCAGCAATGCCATAACAGAAACTTCTTCCTTCTGGAGATGCTCAATATGTAATGAGAAAAAGTCGCAATTCTCAAATATAAAGAAAAGCAGAAGTATTAATGAAGAAGTCCTGTCTTTCGGAATTTCACCACTTCATGCCAGAATACGATTTTTGGATTACTATTTACACATAGCATACGACCTCAAATATAGAAGTGTGCCAGAGAATCTTACTAAATCAACAAAAAATAATGAAGAATTGAAAGAACTGAGAGCTGCGGAAAAAAGCAGAATCCAAGAAGAATTTAAAGTTCAGATGGGATTAAACATCGACAAACCACTTCCAAGTTGCGGTAGTACAAATGACGGTAATACGGCGAGAAGGTTTTTTTCGTGATTTTGAAATTACTTCAAAAATAACTGGAATCGACAAGGAGTTGCTTCGAAGAGTTAACACTATTTTAATGGCACTGAATAGTAAACATAAAATTAATGGAAATCGATTTGGGGAATATACATCTGAAATTTCTAAATTACTTGTATCTCTGTATCCATGGAGGGAACTAACACCAACAGTACACAAAGTATTGTGTCATGGTTAAATAATAATTGAATCGAATATTCTTCCACTTGGAGAGTTAACAGAAGAAGCCCAGGAAGCGAGGAATCGAGATTTTAAGCATGTTCAACTATTCAGCTCAAGAAAATGCTCCAGGCAATCACAGAATGAAGATATTTTTAATAGTTTACTTCTATCTTCTGATCCTGTTCTTTCAACTATGCGAAAAAGATGGATTTGTTATGAAACTCTATCATCTCAAAACAAGGAAGATTTAAAGGACTTATATTACCTTCTGGATATGTATACCGATATGACAGATTATTTTATAGAAAATAAGTAGTGTTAGGAATTAACTATATAAGTAGGTTGTAAGAATTAATTGTATTATGTTTAAGATAAACAGTTCAAATAAAAAAAGCTATTATACTAACTGATGATATTGTATTAAATTGTGTTTTATATTTCGGTGGGCGGGAAAGGTGGTTTGTGTGGGGTGATTTAGGTGTTGTTGTGCGTGGCTCATAATAAAATTATAGTTTTTTTATTGTATATACAATGTTATAGTCTTTAATAAAATAATTAACTAAATAATTTTTAAAAATTGTCCAAATATTTTATTCAACACCAAATGTATGTTCTGTCATACTTAATACTAAAATATGAAAAAGATGAAATTAAAGGACACAGGTTTAAATGAACATATTTTTGAATGTAATTGAGATATTGGCTTGAAATTTTTTGTAAAGGGTCGAGAATTTCCATATCTAACTAAAAAATGATATTAAGGGATAAATATGGACTAAATTGTTGTAGCTATCTGCGACCCTATTAAAATTTTGATATAAATCATAGTTTTAGAAATTTAACAAATATGTAATATAAGACAAAATCTTTATTTATGAACAAAACTCAATGAAATTTTCAACGCTTGTTAAATTTGTCATTTCAAATAAGAAAATGCAAAAAAAAATTGAAAAAGTCATCCGCAATCGGATTTTTTACATTTTTGCCCATAGGGTCCACACTATAAAATTGTTATATATTCTTAAAGAAAATTTTATTTTATTAATAAAAGAGTTAAGACACATTTTTGGCAAAAAAAAAACGGCAAAAATCTAAAATTTTTTGAATTTTTAAATTAAAAAACGTATATTTTTGGATCTGTAAATGATATTGATCTGAAAATTTTGTTGTCTAACTAACAAGAAAAAATTGAGTCCATTTGGTCCAAAATTACGCTGGGTATTCAAAAATGGCGGACCAAGGTATGGTAAATTTTGTATCACTAAATTTTTAAATGCCTATAACTCGGATATTATAAGAGATAAGTAGTATGTCCAAGCATGTTTTTTCAAGATCTCGTCGAGCGCTTTCAGAAAATATGAAAAAAAAAACAAAAAAATGAAAAAAAAAAAACAAAATGGCACGAGTTTAAAAATTTTACATGTCGTAGGTACCCCACTTTGAGCCGCCACAGCGCCGTCCCTGGGGCATCTGCAGGGTTCATCTTCAAAACTTTTTTTCCCGATCGGATCAGCCGTTTAGAAATGCCAGATTTATTTCCAAAAAATTTCGATTCTGCCCCACTGTGCCAAGTAAGGTACACTTCCAAAAATCACCTAAACGCACATATTTCATTGACAAATAAAGCTTTTGTGATAAAATTCGAGCTGAACATGTTTTGTGTACATACAAATCATTCTACCAAATTTCTTTTCGGATCGGTCCATTATTAGTCATTGCTCCCATATAAGGCCCACTTCCGGAAATCACTTAAACGCACATATTTTATTGTCAAATAAAGGTATCTTGATAAAATTCGACACATATGTTTATGTTTCGTCTATATATGAATCTCTCTACGAAATTTTTTTTCGGATAAGACCATAATTGGTCATAGCTCCTATATAGGGTCCACTTCTGAAAATCATTTAAACGAATATGTTTCATTGATAAATAAAGCTATCGGTATAAAATTCAACATGAATATGTTTTGTATACGTATAAATCATTCTAACAATTTTTCCCCGGATCGGTCTATTATTGGTCATAGCTCCCACATAAGGCTCTCTTCCGAAAATCATTTAAACTCACATATTTCATTGTTAAATAAAGCTATCTTGATAAAATTCGACACAAATATGTTTTGTGTACATACATATGAATTATTGGTCATAGTGCCCATATAAGTTATCGGCAGGATCGGCACATAATAGGTCATAGAATAATCGGTCGGTATCTGAAAATCACTTAATACAAATGTTTCTGGGACTAATCAAGATTAGTTATATACATACATGCATAAAGAAGTCACAAAATGATAATTACGGAAACAAAACGAATGCCGGGTTTAACAGTTCTCCATAAGGGAAATAAAGTACTTTAGTACTAAAATACATACTTAAGTAAAATTTCTTTCCTTAGTATAAACTTTTTTGTATGCTTGAATGTAAATTTGGTATAATAATTGTTTTAGAAAAAGTTGGCGTAAGAAGCGGCGTGGCGTCCGATCCAGATCTTATATAGTTTATAGTTCCTCCTGAGGTCAGACCTATCGCTATACCAAATTTCATGTAAAACGGTTCAGTAGTTTTCTGTAAGTCTCGAATGAAATTTTTGTATAACAATTATATAGAAAAATGTAAGCATAAGAGGAATCGTGACATCCAATCATGATTTTATATAGCCTATTGTTCCACTTAGAATAGAACTATTAGGTTCCAAATTTCATGTAAATCGGTTCAGAAGTTTGACCGTGAAAGCGTAACAAACAGACAGTCTCTTTTATATAATTATAGGATAGGATATAGGTAAGGATAGTTTTATAAAAAGTGGGCGTAGAAGGGGCTTGGCATCTTGGCATGAGAAAACTTACATATTTCTTCAAATATTTGATCAATTAAAAAAAAAAAAATATTAATATAAAAGTAGCTGGTGGAGGGTATTTAAGATTCGGCTCAGTCGAATATAACACTCTAACTTGTTTTTAATTCATATGGGAGCCCCCTATTGAAAGTCCGCCCGTTTTTTTCAAAATGTTCACATGAATGTCAAAGTTCTTCATGTAAAATTTTAAAATTCTAGCTCTAATAGTTTCTCAGATATAGGTACAAGAATACTAGTCGCATAGCTTTGCAACTAATTCATTTTTCATATTTTTGTAACATGTTTCCAAAGGCTCTTGGAGATTCTGTTTAGAATCCATCAAATGTCAGATATTTCTTTAGCAAGAAATATATTTCTGGAAATTTTTATACCCTCCACCACCATCAGTGCTGATAGAGGGTATATATAACTTTGGCATTCCGTGTGTAACACCATGAAATATTGATCTGAGACCCAACAATGTATATATATTCTTGATCCTTATGAGTCGATTTAACTATGTCCGTCTGTCTGTCACGAAATTCAGGCAAAACATTCTTTATTATTCGGTACAGTTTGGTATTGAAAATTAGTAAGATCGATATACGACGTAAAAAGTTATAAGTAAAAACTTCAGACTACCTCGAGAAAAATAACGTTTTTTCCCAATTCTTAAGTAGTTTTCTCAGAAACTACCAAAGATATTTCAATGAATTTTGTCACACATTATTTTTTTGCGCCAGGGATCAAGTATGTTCAAACTCATAACAATTGATCCAATATTTCCCATAGCCCCCATACAAAGGTGCATATTCCCGGAAATTAATTTATTGTTAATAACACAACATTTTGTACATACAAATATAATATGAATAGAAATTATACTACCAACGATCTCAGTCAGTCCCCAATTGGTCATAGCTCCCATATAAGGTCCACTTCCAAAAATTACCTAAACGCACATATTTCATTGTTGTGTTTGTGATAAAACTCTAGCTGAATATATTTTGTGTACATGCAACTCATTCTACCAAATTCTTAAGTAGTTTTCTAAAGTCACCTAAACGCACATATTTAATTGTCAAATAAAGGTATTTTGGTAAAATTCGACACAAATATGTTTCTCATATATATGAATCATAATTGGTCATAGCTCCCTTATAAGGTCCACTTCCGAAAATCGCTTAAACCCATATGTTTAATTGATAAATAAAGCTATCGGTATAAAATTGAATATGTTTTGTGTACATATAAATCATTCTACCAATTGATGGTCACAACCCTCATTTCCGAAAATTACTTAAACTCACATTGACAATCAAAGTCATGGGGATAAAATTGGACATAAATGTGTATTTTGTATATATAAATCGTTATACGGAATTTTACTTCTGAAAATCACTTAAAATAAAATTCGGCATGATTATGTTTGTGTATATATAAATGACTAGCTACGTGTACCCGGCGTTGCCCGGGTTTCTTCAAAATGTAAAGAGAATATTTTTCTTCTGTAATGACTTTTATATCAAAATTTATCTTATAACGATAAAATAGTTATTTTATTTTTCTGCCTTTTTTTAATCCTTAAAGTCAGTTTCTGGACAAAAAAGTCCTTAAAATTTTAGAAATTGAAAATGAGCTTAAATTAGGAAATTTGTAGAAAAATTTAAAAAACTTTTTTTGAGAAATTATACTGAAATCAGCATTTTCAATCACTGGTAGGGAACTAAGGACACTTTCAAATGATTTGTTTTATTTTTTCCATGTGTAGTAGATTTAAAGAACTGTTCAGTTTAAATTACGTCACACCGTACTTTGAATTGTAGTACCCCTGGTGTAAAGAGGCAAAAGTCTTCGGGGCATTTTATTAATTTAAAAAATTACGTACCATTAACCGTATAAAATTTCAAGCGATTTTTTTTGCTGTTTGAAAAAGTACATGCAATTGAAGAAACTCTGAAGCGATTATGAGAAATTCTGCAAAAATCATGAAAAATTTGGGCTCATTGATTTCAAATTCCTTTAAAAAGAACAAAATTACGTTTTTTCTGCCCTAGGAAAATATGAAGAATCCTTGAATATTGACAGAGAAAACAAAACTACTTTTAATTTGACAAACAATTTTGAGTTGTTCATTAAAGAGTAAAACCACCGTTTTTTCGTCTTTGTAAAATACCTCCATTTATAAAAAAGTATGTTTAAAAATATTATTAGCTTTTATGCATCCAAACTAAAGTTTTGGATGCATTTAGACACCACTTATTAAATCCGAAGAAATAAAGGTTTAAAGATCAAATATCGTTAGATATTAGGGTGATCGACACGATTTTTCAACCGGTTTTAAAACCGGTTTTTTCTGCTTTACCAGTGTCGGTTTTTTCTTAATGTTGATTTTTCGAATATCGGAAAACCCGGTTTTTTCACTTTTTAAAAACCGGTTTCGAATACTTTTATTTAAATGAAATTTTTAAGTAAATAATAATACAGCCCGTCTAAATTTTAAAAATATTCGAGTCGAGGAGCTAGCGTATATTTTTCTACAGCTCCTTTGGTTAAACTTTTTTGATTTTCCTAATTAATTATAAAAATTTATTTGTAAAATTGATAACTGTTTGATAAAATTTTATCAATCTTAAGATTATATTCCAATTACAATAATTAATTTACGGCTGAAATTTTATGGAAGTATTGGAATGCAAATTTCTTAAACAGGGTTTTTAAAATAAGCTAGGATTACATAGTACCTTATGTTTAACAGAAGTGTCCCACTTTTTTTTATATTAAAGAAATAATGTAATCAGACGACTAGATCTAAAGTTATAATCTTTTAAACTGTTAAAAATCATTTCGGGCCATATTTTATTAATCAAATTTAAACATAAACACTAAGTTTTTCCAATTAAAATATATTTTTTTATTTATAATGAAAAACCGGTTAACCGGTTTTTTCTGAATTTATAAAATATCAACGGTTTTTTTTAAATGTCAACTATTCGAACTATTCGAAAACCGGTTTTTGGAAAATGTCGAATAATCAATCATCCTATTAGATATACAAAAAAGTTACCCAAATAATTTTACTTATTAAAATATCCACATCGTCCTCTAATTAAAAAATTTCGGAATTTTTATTGGTAAATGGAAAATGTGTGCTGGAATTATTCAAAATCATTTTTTAATTTGAAAAGCTTGGAATAAATACGGTGCTACATACGTGCAGAATTTTTGGTGGATAATAAGTATAACAAGTTAGAGTGCTATATTCGGCTATGCCGAATCGTAAATAAGCTACTTTTTATTGAAACCCATTTAACTATCTAATTATTAGATAACTTGGTAAAATTTTTGTTTCCTTATTGAGGGTACTAACATTTATGCATATGTCAAACTAATTTTAATTAGGTCGAGAAAATGTATATTAATAGGCCAGTTTGAAAACATTTTAATATAATGATTTATCTGTACACAGAACATACCCATTTTGAATTTTATCCGGATATAATCATTTAATTACGAATTAGGTGGTATTAAGTGATTTTCAGAAGTATACCTTATATGGGAGCTAAGACAACCTATGGAACGATCCGGAAGAAAAAATCCGTAGAATGATTTATATATACAAAATACACATTTATGTCGAATTTTATCCCGATAACTTTGATTGTTAATGTGCGTTTAAGTAATTTTCGGAAGTGGACCTTATATGGGAGCTATGACCAATTATGGACCTATCCGGAAAAAATTTAGTAGAATAATTCATATTTATACGAAATATATTAATGTCGAATTTTATCACGATAGCTTTATTTGACAATGAAATATGTATTTTTAAGTGATTTTGGGAAGTGGTGTTATATGGGAGCTATGACCAATAATGGACCGATCCGTAACAAACTTTGTAAAATGATTTGTATGTATAAAAAACATATTTGTGTCGAATTTTATCCCGATAGCTTTATAATTCAATGAAATATATGTGTTAAAGTGATTTTCGGAAGGGGACTTTATATGGAAGCTATGACCAATTATGGACCGATCCGTAAAAAATTTCGTAGAATGATTTGTATGTACACAAAATATATTCAGCTCGAATTTTATCAAAATAGCTTTATTCATCAATGAAATATGTGCGTTTAGGTGATTTTCGGAAGTAGACCTTATATGGGAGCTATGACCAATTGTGGACCGACTGAGATCTACGTTGACTGTATGATTTCTGTTCATATTATATTTTCCTGTACAAAATTTTGTGTTGATACCGATATATTTGAGGGACGATAAACTAATTTGTATGGGGGCTATGGGAAATATTGGATCGATTCTAAAGATTTTCAACTTCAATCGACTCAGAATTTCATAAGGAGCCAGAATATATATTGGGTCTTAGATGAATATTTCTTGGTGTTACACACGGAACGACAAACTTATATGTACCCTCTATCACCACTGATCGTGGTGGAGGGTTTAAAAAGATATTGAAAGATGAATTCATCTATATTTTATATGAACAATGCTTTATATGCATCGGTTTAGATGTATACCTATATAAGATTTGCAAAAGTGCTGTCTTTCAGGATACTCAAATGAGTAGTCAAATACATATCATGGATTTTTAGATTTGAGCTGCATTTAAAAAATGGCAACCGAATTTATATCAAGATAATTATTGCAGATTTTATTGTACCCTCCACCACCATCAGTGGTGATAGAGGGTATATATAAGTTTGTCATTCCGTGTGTAACACCAAGAAATATTCATCTGAGACCCAACAAAGTATATATATTCTGGGTCCTTATAAAATTCTGAGTCGATTTAGCTATGTCCGTCTGTTCGTCCGTCCGTCTGTCTGTGTAAAACACGCTCACGTTAAAATGAAGCAATGTAATTTGACTGAATTCACCCAAAATATTCTTTATTATCCGGTACAATTTGGTGTTGAAAACGAGCCAAATCGGGAAAAGTTATGAATCAAAATTTAAAACAACTCCGAAAAAATAAGCATTTTTTACACATTCTGATGTAATTTTCTCAAAAACTATGCAAGATAATTTCATGAAAGTCATCATAATTCGTTTTTACACAAGATCTTGATTCCTGCTGAAAATTGCCAGAATCGGTCCTTAATTTCATATACCTCCCATACAAAAGTATATATTCCCGGAAAATGAGTTTTTTGTTAATAACTTCTGTCAGAATGTTGATATCTTCACAAAATTTTACAAATTAAAATCTTATGTCAATGAAATTCATTTTGAGAAAAGATTTTCTAGATAGGTCCATAATTGGACATAGCTCCTATACAAGGTCCCCTCCCGAAAATCACTTAAACGCACATAACTCATTACTAAATTAAGATATCCATATAAAGTTTGGTACAAGTATTGCTCACATACACAAAAATATTACTGTGAAAGTTTTTTTTTTCGATCGGTCCATAATTGGTCATAGCTCCCATACAAGGTCCCTTCCGAAAATCACTTAAACGCACATAACTCATTACTTAATTAAGATATCCATATAAAATTTGGTACAAGTATTGCTCATATGCACAGAAATATTACTATGAAATTTTTTCCGATCGGTCCATAATTGGTCATAGCTCCCGTACAAGGTCCCCTTCCGAAAATCACTTAAACGCACATAACTCATTACTAAATTAATATATCCATATAAAATTTGGTACAAGTATTGCTCACATATACAGAAATAATATTATGGAAAATTTTTTACGGATCGGTCCATTCTTGGTCATAGCTCCCAAAAATTCAAAAAAAGGCGGTCCAAGGTATGGTAAATTTTGTATCACTAAATTTTTAAATGCCTATAACTCGGATATTATAAGAGATAAGATCTCGTCTAGCGCTTTCAGAAAATATAAAAATCTTTGTATTTGGATGAAAAACAAAAAAATGGCACGAGTTTAAAAATTTTACACGTCGTAAGTACCCTACTTTGAGCCGCCACAGCGCCGTCCCTGGGGCATCTGCGGGGTTCATCTTCAAAACTTAAACTCGAATACTCCTTGGCTACGCTCACGCCAAATTTTATACCGATCGGATCAGCCGTTTAAAAATGCCAGATTTATTTCCAAAAAATTTCGATTCTGCCCACTGTGGCATGTTTTATACAGACAGACAGACGGTGTTACAAACGGAATGACAAACTTATATATACCCTCTATCACCACTGATGGTGATAGGGTATAAAACCCCTAAATCGAAAGGTAAGGTTGTATGGAGGCTAGGTGAAATAATGGAACGATTTCAAACAATAGGCATCGTCAAATCATCATCAAAATATCTTGAAAATTGTGTCCTGTCGCTTGCACACAAGGTTTACATGGACAGCCAGCCGGACGGACGGACATGACTTAATCGACTCGGAAAGTGATTCTGAGTCGATCGGTATACTTTAATTTTTTTATGCGTTACAAACATCAGCACAAACGTATAATTCCCTCCCCACTATAGTGGTATAGGGTATAATTACTTTTCAAAGTCGCAAACCACAATAACAAAAAATGAATCGTAAATTAACTAGTAACGATCCAAATGAGGAAGTTTATGTTGAAGAAGATTGAAGAAATTTTAAATGCTGTGTATATTTTGCGACATTTTTGCTTAGAGAAAGATATAAATTAAATTTTTTTATTTTAATGAAAAATAGGAGATACAACTGTAACCAACACCCTCAAGCCAAAACTGACTAAAATTATTGATTTATTAATTTAATACACCGTCCGACACTCAAAATTAGACACGAACCGGAACATATATTAATGTCTGAAACTATACATTTAATGGAGAAAAACTGAGTTTTTAGTTTTTCAGTTCGTGATCCTGTATCCGTTTTAAAGCACTTAAAAGTTTTAAGAAGTACACTTTTCAAAAAATATTTTAAAATACTTCTACTGATCCAACAATGCTGAATTTAACGTCAAGCTAACAAGAAGAGTTGGGAAATACTTTGTGTTAATTTTTACACCCTCCACCACCATCAGTGGTGATAAAGGGTATATATAAGTTTGTCATTCCGTTTGTAACACCGAGAAATTCTGGTCCTTATGAAATTCTGAGTCGATTTAGATATGTCCGTCTGTCTGTCTGTATAAAACACGCTCACGTTAAAACCAAACAATGGTATTGAAAATCAGCAAGATCGGTGAAATAGGTTCAGAGTTATGAGTAAAAATTTGAGACAACCTCAAAAAAAATTGTGCTTTTTCACAGATAAATTGATGAATTTTGTCAGAGAAATAACTCTTGGTTCCAGGATCAACATTATGAAAAATCGGAAAAATCAGTTCACAATTCCATATACTTCCCATACAAATGTACATATTCCCCGAAATTAATTTATTGTTAATAACTTCCGAAATAATGCCGATATATTTACGAAATTTTACAAATTTAAATTCTATGCGAATAGAATTCATATAAAGAAACAATTTTCTGGATCGGTCCATAATTCGTCATAGCTCCTATAATTGGTCATACCTTCCGAAAAACTCTTAAATGCACATAACTCATTACCAAATAACGATATTTATACAAACTTTGGCACAAATATTGCTTTTATCTACAGAAATCTTATTGTACATTTTTTTACGATCGGTCCACAATTGGTCATAGCTCCCATACAAGGTCTACTTCTCAAAATCACTTAAACGCATATTTTTCATTACCAAATAAAGGTATCCATTCAAAATTTAGCACAAACATTGCTTTTATATACAGAAATGATACCGTAAAATTTGTTTATGATACGTCCGTAATTGGTCGTAGCTCGCATACAAGGTCTCCTTCTCAAAATCACTTAAACGCATAAAACTCACTACGAAATAAAGATATCCATAAAAATTTGGCACAATATTGCTTTTATCTCCAGAAATCTTATTATAATTTTTTTTTTACGATCGGTCCATAATTGGTCATAGCTCCGGTTTAAGGTCTCTTTCGAGAATTACTTAAACGCATATTACTAATTACCAAATAATGATATCCATAAAAAATTTGGCACAAATATTTGTTGTTGAATTTTGTCATACATGTAGTCCGCAATTTCTTGTACCACCCATAGGGATTAAAAAATTTATTATTTTTCGCAAGAAATCAAATAAAAACTGTCCAAAACGAACAGGATTCGAACTTAAAATCTCCCAGTTGCTAGTTTTACGCCATTCCCACTACACTATTAACTAGATTCGTAATCGTTTGCAACTAATGTTCACATAGAAATTCTCTTTCCTGTTTGTGTAAAACATTGTTGTTAACCTAAGATCAAATAATTTTTTTATTATATTTTTTTTTTTCATGGGATCAACAACGTTGAAAATCTATTGTACCTCCCGTACAAAATTATACAAGTTTTACATCTATAACTATTACCATACATTTTTCTCACACATAGAAATTATTTTAAATACAGAACATAGGTTAAATTTAGTACGCTCTGTGACAGTCTGTTAAGTGGAAGTTTTGTTTTTAATTGCATATTGTAAGGCGTAATGAAAGTAAATCTAAAATATTAAGGTAAATTTGAATCAATCCATAAAATTTGATAATTTGTGAAACCTGTTTAAGGTGGAGGGTATTTAAGATTCTGCAGACCCGAATATAGCACTCTAACTTG
This sequence comes from Lucilia sericata, assembly GCF_015586225.1. Classification (NCBI taxonomy): domain Eukaryota; kingdom Metazoa; phylum Arthropoda; class Insecta; order Diptera; family Calliphoridae; genus Lucilia; species Lucilia sericata. The sequence continues at coordinate 154,308 of NW_023994612.1, forward strand.
TTTTATTCTATCAAGATCTAAAGATGTAAAAAATGTCTTTCAAAATATTTTTTAAAGACGTTGTTTGATCAGTAGAAGTATTTTAAATTATTTTTTGAAAAATGTACTTTTTGACATTTTGAAGTCCTTTAATAAGGACACTGGATCACGAAATGAAAAACCAAAAACGCAGTTTTTCCCCATTAAATTTATAATTTCAGACGTACCCAGCAAAATATTTGCTTACAAATTCACTAGAAAAATCACCAGAATTCATCGAGTAAAGTGCTTACAATTCTACTAGAAAAAGTACTTATTTTTGTTTGAGATGTTCCAAAAGTAAGTCAATATTATTTGGTTGGAAATAAGTTGTTTTTTTAGTAGAGTTATTTATAGAATATTTATGAAAAAATAAAAATAAAAAGTCGACACAGACTGGGGTTGAACTCAATACCTTCCGTCTGCCAGTTGGATGCTCCACTCACTACACCACTGCTTAGCTGTTTTATTGTGCGTCAAATAATAGTTTTCACACACAAATACTATTTTATTTTCTGTTTGTCTAAAAATAGATATTCGATATCGTGTGCACAAAAAAAGGAAAAAAAAAGAAAAAGTAACTGTTTTATGTTTGTTTGTTTCTTTATTTTGATTTTTTTAGACTTTACATACAAAGTAAGTCAATAATAAAGTACTTAATGGTAATCATTGTATGCAAAGATTTTGCTGGGATATATCATCCATTTCGTGTCTAACGAAATTTTTCTCTTTTTGTCGTACGGTGATATAAATAATATTTTTTAATGCAATAAATTTATGAAAATAATATTTATTTCTTTGGAAACATGAATTTTTAATTTTTTATATAGTCCTCAATTGTGTGCAATTAAGGGTTGCATAGCCTCACATCAGAAGATGACCTTCTGGCCTCTAGCCAAGAGACCGTGGTCAGTAAGTCAGGTAGTGGGAGCGACTGTCATAGCACTCCACTACCCTCTAAAAACTTGACAAAATACCTCCCTAACCTGGAGCCAAGTCAGGCGACCAATTGGGGGAAAATGAGTAAGAAGGAAGAGTCAGAAAGACATCCTTAAATCAAGATATGCCAATGCAATATTTATTCTTGACAAGATTTCCAATAATGCACCCACCGGCACCCCCATGAACGCGATGAGGAAACTGCGGTAGATGATTACCAGAATTTAATGGATGCCGTACCCAGCATGTACAAAGCAACTGCAGCAGATGAAAGGTCCAAACTTTACCGATCTCAGACAGAGACAGGTGAACCGTCAAAAAGGAGGAAGGTTGCAGATAGCAAAACCACTCTAGGACCTGCAGCAGCCACAATCACAGCCAGGGGACCATTTAATGAAGAGGTGAAGGATCAACTACTAATGGCACTGTTGAACTTTAAAGACGGGGTCTTTAAACCCGTAGTAACAGAATGGGGTGCTATGTAATCTAAACTGACCGAGTTGGTTATGAAACATCTCCTACAGTGAGGATAACACAGCACCTCATTTTGACTCCGGTGAGATACATCGGGGATATACGGTGATTAAATGCATGGACATGTTCTCCAAGGATTTTCTCAGAAAATGCATCGCCAAGATTAGTAATGTATGGGAAGACTTAAACCTTAAGCTGATCCCCGCTTCGGGTAAGCATCTGGTTACCGAAAATTACCACAGATGCACATAAGATGTTGGAATGTCTGAAGCGTCAGAATCCCAACATCCACATGAACGATGGGTCCATCATCCGCACCGACAAGGCGGCGGCCACACATGTTTTATCCTTGTTATCACGGAATCTGGCTCTGTTGAACTCGAGAAAGCAGGATACAGCGAAATTAATTAAAGGGGTGAGTCTATATTCAATTCCATTAATACTAACAATCTAAGTATATGTTTGTTCTGGTAACACATCAACATTTATTTTTTATAGTATGGATAATCATAATGGATGGGAGGTGGTACTAGACATTACACTCATTAATGATAAATCTAAAATATCAATTGGTAGGTGGAGGGTACCCAATAAAAATCTTTCTCAGACCACAATTGGATTCTCTTCGATATTAGATTACAAAACCCGACTAAGAAAATGCACTATAGGAATACAAGAAGAACCGATTGGCTGAACTACAAAGGGATCCTCAGACACAAACTTAAGACTATGCCAGCGGTTGAGACAGCTCTACATGAGGTTGTTAGAGTTATAGAAAGATCCCTCGAATTTAAACAATATACTATGGATGCCTTCTTAGACATAGAAGGTGCCTTCAATAACATAAATACTTCTGCAATTCAACAAGCTCTTGCTAATCTAGATGTTGAAGAGTTTATCAGCAACTGGCTAGTAACTATGTTGAAATCCAGAATAGTTACTGCAAGTCTTGGTAACCGCGATAAGTCCAAGCAGGTGGAACGAGGCACACAACAGAGCGGTATAATCCCTCCACTACTTTGGCTCGTCTTTGTCGATTCTCATTGAATTGGACAACATAGGGATAAAAGTCGTTGCTTACGCGGACGATATTGTGATATTGGTATCAGGAATGTTTCCAGACGTGATTAGTGATATCATGTCTAATGCTTTGATGCTGAAAGTCTCCTTATGAAGAAACTCCTTACAATTTCTGCGTGATCTTATAAAGCTATAAAAGAAATTTCATTGAATTTGAACAATATTTATAAAAGGTACCAACACAGTATCGAAAATACTACCCATACCCTCTTTGTCCATTGAATTATTCAAATGTATGTATTTTGTTTAATATATTTTGTATTTCAGAAATCGATGTTGTAGAACATTTATTAAGAAAATCAGGTCAGCGAGGAACCTTTCCTCTTTTCCTGTTTTGCAAAAACATTTTTTGACCGATTACAGAAAAATATTAATAAAAAATATATATTTCTTAAATTTCATAAAAGTACAATAAATGTAGCAAAGGAACACATAATTAGCCTTTTTACCGTTTAGTATGAATTTTTTATACCCTACACCACTTTAGTGGGGAGGGTATATTGGGTTTGTGTTGATGTTTGTAACATACAAAAATATTCATCCTATACCCACCTTAAAGTATACCAATCGGCTTAGAATCGTTTTCTGAGTCGATTAAGCTATGTCCGTCCGTCTAGCTGGCTGTCCATGTCAACCTTGTGCGCAAGTTACAAGTCGCAATTTTCAAGATAATTGGATGAAATTTTTGGCCCTAGGACGAAGCCTATTGAAAATGGTTAAAATCGGTCCATTATTTCAAATAGCCCCTATACAACAGAACACCCCGAAAAAGGCTTCTGAGCTCATAATTATGTTAAATATACTAATAAACTAAGTTTTACACAAGTCTTGATGACCTTGCCAAATTTCATAAAGATCGGGCCTCATTTGACCCTAGCCCCATACAAAGTCCCCTTAAGACAATTACTTGAATGCCCAAAATTAACTTATAAACACAAATATCGCGGTGAAATTGAGAACAAATAAATATTATATAAATAAAACAAGTAAGAAATTATTGTCGGGCGTGACCGACCATATGATACCCTACATCAGTTATGAATATTAAATGTGATTTATTTTTCATAATAATTCATTGTTCCGATGCATTTAAGCAATTTATGGATGAAAAACTAATTCTCTAATACATTCACAAAACGTTATCGGGCTTGGTCAATATTTGCCCCTAGACCACCATATAAAACCTCTTTAAGAAAATTATTTTTTCATTCATAAATTGCTTAAATGTATCGGAGGTAATTTTGAAGATAAATAAAATAAAGATAAATGCTTTATTATGAAAAATAAATCACATTTAATATTCATAATTGGTGTGGAGTATCATATGGTCGGTCACGCTCGATATACTTTCTTACTTGTTTTTTCCTGTTTTTCCCTATAGGGGTGGACTTTCGAATACACATATCTCTGAAACTAAAAACTCATCGTCTAAAATATTTTTACTTTTGAACGAAAAAAAATCAGACTTAAAACATAGTAAAAATTGTTCCTGATTTTTTTCGCCTTTTCTCCTCTTTCGAAACTGAACTTTGCTATATAATAATAATATTTCAGACACTTTAAAAGCTTAATCAGAAATACCCCTTCTTGTCCCTTCTTATCCAAGTTTTGGAAAACAATATAGCCTATCACACCGTACACCTATATATCTAACTATGTTTCAAATTTAACGAAAATCGTTCCAGCCGTTAAAGTGTAATTAAAAACATTATGCGCACGCAACAGGTCGCAATTTACAAGATAATTTGATGAAATTTGGGACATACTCTTGCAAGGACGAGTATTGTATGGGGGACGAAGCCCCCATACAATCGCACCTCTGAATATGGCTTTTGAGGTCGAAAAAAAGAACTTAGTTTTGTATAAGTTTTAATGACACTGCTGATTTTCGCAATGATCGGCCCTGATTTGATCACATGGCCCATATAAAGTCCCCTTCATAAAAGGAATTGATGGTTCAAATTCACTTATAAACACTAATATTACGGCGATATTCTACATAAATAACTTTAATGTAGACGTAAATCTCTTTACCAATATGTATAAGGATAGGCCCATATTAACCACCTGGATTTTCTATATATATATATATATATAGAAAATCCTTTTTTTGTCAATAAATTGTTAAAATATATCCGAATTAAGGTAAAATTAATTTAAATGCTTTATTATTAAACAAGTTAGAGTGCTATATTCGGCTTTGGTTTCATAAATTATCAAATTTTATGGATTGATTCAAATTTACCCTAATATTTTAGACTTACTTTCATTACGCCTTACAATATGCAACTAAAAACAAAACTAACACTTAACAGACTGTTACAGAGCGTACTAAATTTAACCTATGTTCTGTATTTAAAATAATTTCTACGTGTGAGAAAAATATATGGTAATAGTTATAGTTATAAAACATTATAATTTTGTACAGGAGGTAAAATAGATTTTCAACGCTGTTGTCCTATGAAAAAAAAATAAAAAAAATTTGCTTTTACATTTATATTGTTTAACCTAATTTCGACACTTAATTTGATTTAAAAAAAAATTAATTATTCATGACAAAAAAATATAGATCGACCAGGAATCGAACCAGCAACGCTCAGTTTGTTAATTCTCCCTTCCATCCACTACACCACTACACCACTTCATCATTTTGTATTCCATTAACTAATATTTTTCACATAAAAATGCCATGTTATTTTCTGTTTGAACAAAACATTGCTGCTGAATTACTTTTATCAACACTGATGTTGCTGAATAGCATAAGAAATTAAACAGTTACACTTTCTCAATGTGCACATTTTATTTGATATTGGGTTAACAACAATTTTTTACACAAACAGGAAAGAGAATTTCTATGTGAACATTAGTTGCAAACAATTACGAAGCTAGTTAATAGTGCAGTGGGAATGTCGTAAAACTAGCAATTGGGAAATTTTAAGTTCGAATCCTGTTCGTTTTGGACAGTTTTTATTTATTTTTTTGCGAAAAATAATAAATTTTTTAATCCCTATGGGTGGTACAAGAAATTGTGGACTGATTCTCGAAAGGGGACCTTAAATGGGAGCTATGACCAATTATGGACCGATCGTGAAAAAAAAAATTATAATAAGATTTCTGTAGATAAAATAATATTTGTGCCAAATTTTATATGGATATCTTTATTTCGTAATGAGTTTTATGCGTTTAAGTGATTCTTGAAAGGAGACCTTGTATGGGAGCTACGACCAATTACGAACCGATCGTAAACAAATTTTACAGTATCATTTCTGTATATAAAAGCAATGTTTGTGCTAAATTTTGTATGGATACCTTTATTGGTAATGAGAAATATGCGTTTAAGTGATTTTGAGAAGAAGTCCTTGTATGGGAGCTATGACCAATTGTGGACCGATCGTGAAAAAATGTACAGTAAGATTTTTGCAGATAAAAGCAATATTTGTGCCAAAGTTTGTATGAATATCGTTATTTGGTAATGAGTATTGTGCGTTTAAGAGTTTTTGGGAAGGTAACCTTATATGGGAGCTATGACCAATTATGGACCGATTCAGAAAATTGTTTCTTTATATGAATTCTATTGGCATAGAATTTAAATTTGTAAAGATATCAGCATTATTTCGGAAGTTGTGAATAATAAATTAATTTCGGGGAATACGTATATTTGTATGGAGGGTATATGTAATTGTGAACCGATATTTAAGATTTTCAACAATGTTGATCCTGACACCAAGAGTTGTATCTCTGACAAAATGCATCAATTTATCTGCAGTAATTTTTGTAAAAAATACAAATAAATATGTGAAAAAGTACAATTTTGAGGTTGTCTCAAATTTTTACTAATAACTCTGAACCTATTTTTACCGATATTGCTGATTTTCAACACCAAACTGCTTAGGATACCAATGAATATTTTGGGTGAATTTCATAAAGTTCCGTTGCTTCGTTTTAACGTGAGCGTGTTTTATACAGACAGACAGACGGACATATCTAAATCGACTCAGAATTTCATAAGGGCCATGAATATATATACTTTCTTGGGTCTTAAATGAATATTTCTCGGTGTTACAAACGGAATAACGTATAAATATAATCAACAATTGTAATATAATCACTGGTGTAGGGCATCATATGGTCTGCCATGCCCAACTATAAATTTTTTCTTCATTATTTTTTTATTTTATTTATTCATTGAAGTCGTTTGAATTGTACGAAAATATGCATTTATTGAGTCCCTTTACGCAGCAAATACACATTTCCCGTTTTTCCCCTAAGGCTGGGATTTCTAAATATATGTACATATGTCTGAGACTATCAAAATCATAGAATAGAAAAAATCGTTCTTAAAGTACAATAGTTCTAATTTTGTCAGATTTTCGCCATTTGGCCTATTTTTCGCAACGGCACTTTGCTAATACATATATATTTCTAACAAATTAAGTAGTTTAATCGAAAATGTATTTGCTTAGGGATAGACAAAATCAGTATTTACTACAAAAGTACTAATTTTGCCCGTTTTTCACCAATTTTACCCCCTTTTTGCCACCTCCTAGTCCAAATATAGGCTATAACACTATCCAAGTATAGATCTAACTTTGTTCCAAATTTGAAGCAAATCGGTCCAGCCGTTTAGACGTGATTGACGATAAAACAAACGAACAGATTTACAAAGAGATTTATAATATATGTACATATATTAGGATAATCAACATTTGTAACATAATCAGTGGTGTAGGGCATCATATGGTCGGCCATGCCAACTATAAATTTGTACTTTTATTTATTTGTTTTACTAGCTGCGCGTACCCGGCGTTGCCCGGGTTTCTTCTAAAATGAAGATAATATTATTCTATCTGTAATGACTATACTTATTTTAATAGATGTCAAAATTTAGCTTATGACGATAAAATTGTTAGTATATTTTTCTGCATTTTGTTTAATACTTAAAGTCAGTTTCTGGACAAAAATGTCCCTTAAAAATTTACAAATTCAAAATGAGCTTTAATTAGGAAATTTTGATTCATTTTTAGAAACATTTAGGAAACTTTTTTTGAGAAATTATACTAAAATCAGCATTCTCAATCACTGGTAGGGAACTAAGGACACTTTCAAATTAGTTGTTTAATTTTTTCCATGTGCAGTTGATTTAAAGAACTGTTAAGTTTAAATTTGAATTGTAGTGCCCCTGGTGTATAGGGACAAAAGGCTTCGGGGCATTTTATTAACTACAAAAATACGTACCATTAACCGTACAAAATTTCAAGCGATTTTCTTTCTATTTGAAAAAGTACAGGCAATTGAAGAAACTCTGAAACGATTATGAAACTTTCTGCACAAAATTATGAAAAATTAGGATGATTTCAAATTCCTTTAAAAATAACAAAATTAAGTTTTTTTCTGTTCTGAAAAATATGAAGAATCCTTGAATCTTGACAGAGAAAACAAAACAACTTTTATTTTGACAAACAATTTTGAGTAGTTCATTAAAGAGTAAAACCACTGTTTTTGTCTTATCATTGTTTTTCAAAAATACATCCACTTATACAAAAGTATGTTTAAACATATTATTTTTATTCATTAGCTTTTATGCATCCACACTAAAGTTTTGACTGAAATTAGACACCACTTATTAAATCCGAAGAAATAAAGGTAAAAAAAAATATCGTTAGATATACAAAGCATATACCCAAATAATTTTACTTATTAAAATATCCACGTCTTACTCTAATTAAGAAAAATTTCGGAATTTGTAAATGGTAAATTAGTTATTCAAAATTATTATTTAATTTGAAAAGTTTAGAATATATACGGCGCTACATACAGAAAAAGTTGTGCAGAATTTTTGGTTCATAATTTTCTAAAAGTATAAAAAGATATCGAAAGATCAATTTATCCAAATTTTATATAAACAATGCTTTGCAAAAGTGCTATCTTTCGGGACACTCTAATGAGTACTCAAATACATAACTTCATGTTTTTTTACATTTGAGCTGAATTTGAAAAATAGCAACCGAATTTATATCAAGATAATTTTTAATAGTTTTTTATTGTTATCTCGATTAACAATAAATTTAAATTTTTTATTTTTGATATAACACTCGATTTGTATGGAAAATGTGAGTGATTACTGATCTTTATTGTTTTCTCAAATTGAGAGTTATTTAAAGTAATTTTTAAAGAGTTATATAAATATATATTTTAAGGGGAGATATGGATGATTTTTTAGATAGATTTAGGTGTTAAACAGATGATTTAAAATTCGAATTTAAGTGAAAATGTAGTATGAATATATTATTTTCCCTATTTTAGAAGCGATTTTTATTCCGTAATTTTTATTCTGCATACAAATGTGGCATCGTAGACATTCATTTAAGATCTAATAAAGATTCTGTTTTAAAATAGTTATTTTCTGAAAATATACAGCAGATTACAGGTTTTGAAATAAAAACTGTTTTCTTGTTGGAAACGCTTTTGATGAGAATCGATTTTTGATAATATATTAAATTGAATACAGATTTTTATTTTACCTAATCGTAAAGTTAGTTAAGGATCAGTTAGTTAGTTAGTTAGTTGATTAAAAATTTGACTAAATAATAATTCTCATATACTATGAAAATTATATATCATGATCTTTAACATTATAAATGTAACAAAAAGTGGACGGAAAAAGGTCATTGCATTTCATTAAGATCGCAACAGGCCCGAAATTAGTGCTATAGGTGTATTTATTCAGATTTGGTGTATTAAACATTATCTTCCTCAAACACTGAATGTTGTATATTTAGCCTAGAAATTTGGTGTTATAGCAGTTATTCAAAAAGTTAACATAAAAAGGTCATATCATCCAATCAGTGGTGATAGATGGTATATATAACTTTGTAATTCCATGTGTAACACAAAGAAATATTAATCTGCTACCCAACAAAGTATATATAGTCTTGATCCTTATGAGTCGATTTAGCTATGTCCGTCCGTCTATCTGTCCGTGTAAAACACGTACACGTTAAAACGAAGCAATAAAAGTTCACAAAATTCACCCAAAACATTCATTATTATCCGGTCCAATTTGGTATTGAAAATCAGTAAAACCAGTTCACGATGTAAAAAGTTATGATTACAAATTTCAGACTACCTCGAAAAAAAATAACGTTTTTATAAGTTTGTCATTCCATGTGTAACACCTAAAAATATTCATCTGAGGCCCAACAAAGTATATATATTCTGGGTCCTTATGAAATTCTGAGTCGATTTAGCTATGTCCGTCTGTCTGTCTGGTTAAAACACGCTCACGTTAAAACTAAGCAAATGAAATCAACCAAATTCACTGAGAATATTCACTGTTCTCCTAAACAGTTTGGTATTTAAAATCAGCAAAATCGGTTCATCGCTTAAAAAGGTTTGAGTAAAAATTTCAGACTACCTCGAAAAAAATTATTTTTGTTTTTCTAATTCTTGAGTTGTTTTCTCCGAAACTACCAAAGATAATTCGACAAATTTTGTCACATTTTGCACATATTGACATAATATGAACGGAAATCATACTACCGACTTAGATCTGTATCGGCCCGGGTCGGTCCATAATTGGTCTAGCTCCTATCCGAGAATAACTTAAAAGAGCTTAATTCATAGATAAATAAAGCTATCTGGATAAAATTCGAAATTAATGTGTTTCGTGTATATATGAATTACTCTACGAAATTTATTCCGGATCGGTTCATAATCGGTCATAGCTCCCATATAAGGTCCACATCCGAAAATCACTTAAATGCGCATAATTCATTGATAAATAAAGCTATCAGGGTAGATCTCGATGTGAATACGTTTTGTATATTGATATAAATCATTCAGTGAAATTTTTACCGCATCAGTCCACAATTGGTACTAGCTCTCACTTCTGAAAACCAGGGATAAGTATGTTCAAACTCATAACAATTGATCCAATATTTCCCATAGCCCCATACAAAGGTGAATATTCCCGGAAATTAGTTTGTCGTTAATAACTCCCTCAAATATATCGGTATTAACACAAAATTTTGTACATACAAATATAATATGAATAGAAATCATACTACCAACGTACATCTCAGTCGGTTCACAATTGGTCATAGCTGCCATGCACAATGGGGCAGAATCGAATTTTTTTGGAAATAAATCTGGCATTTCTAAACGGCTGATCCGATCGGGATAAAATTTGGCGTGAGCGTAGCCAAGGAGTATTCAAATTTAAGTTTTGAAGATGAACCCTGCAGATGCCCCAGTGACGGCGCTGTGGCGGCTCAAAATAGGGTACCTACGGCAAGTAAAATTTTTAAACTCGTGCCATTTTTTTATTTTTTTGTTTATATTTTCTGAAAGCGCTCGACGAGATCTTGAAAAAACATGCTTGGACAAACTACTTATCTCTTATAATATCCGAGTTATAGGCATTTAAAAATTTAGTGATACAAAATTTACCATACCTTGGTCCGCCTTTTTTTGAATACCGAGCGTAATTTTGGACCAAATTGACTCAATTTTTTCTTGTTAGTTAGACAAAATTTCCAATAATATACAAAAAATTTCAGATCAATATCATTTACAGATCCAAAAATATACGTTTTTTAATTTAAAAATTCAAAAAATTTTAGATTTTTGCCGTTTTTTGCCAAAAATGTTTCTTAACTCTTTTATTAATAAAATAAAATTTTCTTTAAGAACATATAACAATTTTATAGTTTTCTAAAAGGTATCTTTACTCAGAACGCTTTGGCGTAAAAAACTTGTCCTATTTTTTGAAAATGTTGCCACTGCGTCCTTCCGAATATGACCTATTTTTTATCAAAACTTCAATTTTGGGCGACATGTTCTAAAATCCCAAAGCTGGGATCAGAAAACTGAAAGCAGTTTTGGAAACCTCAATATGTTTTCTATTTACTCCAAACGTATTTTCCCAGCCCTGAAAGAAATGTGGACCCTATGGGCAAAAAAGTATGAAAATCCCATTTTTGGGACTTTCATTCTTATTTTTGGGAATTGCGGGATGCCCTTTGACCTTTTCAATTTTTTTTTTATATTTTCTTATATAAAATGACAAATTTACAAGCGTTGAAAATTTCATTGAGTTTTGTTCATAAATAAAGATTTTGTCATATATTACATATTTGTTTAATTTCTAAAACTATGATTTATATCAAAATTTTAATAGGGTCGCAGATAGCTACAACAATTTAGTCCATATTTATCCCTTAATATCTTTTTTTAGTTAGATATGGAAATTATCGATTCTTTACAAAAATTTTCAAGCCAATATCTCAATTACATTAAAAAATATGTTCATTTAAACCTGTATCCTTTAATTTCATATTTTTCATATTTTAGTATTAAATATGACAGAACATATTTAAATCTTATATTTACCTATTTTCTATTTGTTTGCTTATCCTTATAATTGAAAGGTATGCTTAAATTTTCAGAAATCTATAACTATTTTTTACCTAAATTTTTTCGACAGATCATTTCGTTCTGTTTCGTTTATGATCATGTAGGTAAAAATATACAGGTAATGATAATTTCGATTCATTCACTAATAAGAAATATCAATGACTGAATTACAGGTTATAGTAATATAGTCCTAAATGTTACTAGGTAGACAATTCGTAATTTTTTACTTTGGAATACCTGTATCGGAAATGACAAGAATTGGTATATAAGTAAACTTCTCAGATTTTAAGTACCATATTTAATAAATCTACAATGAAGATTACATTAAAGTACGAAGAGTTGCGTTTCGTTTTATGGAGTGTATCTTCAAAAGGGCCAGAAAGAATTGAAGACATTTCAAATTATATAAAAACTACATATAGTAGAAAAGTAGACAAAACAGGTATATCAAAAATTGAAAACTTTTTGATGTAAAAAGTAAGTCTGTGGATGGAAATCAAAAGAAATTTCGATTAAAATTTTGTAGTTGGATGGAAACTACTACGGAAATCTCAACTTACAACACATCAACAGGAGGAGGTTCAAGGTCAAAAAAAAGAGGGTCACACAAAAACTTTTTTCAATCTCAAATGAGGAAATTGCTGATACATTTAACGAAATGCTGAAAAAGGAAAACCAACCTATGGATGCCGTACATATTGCAACTATTCTTCCTAATGCATCACCAAAACGACTTAAGCGAATTGTGGAAAGTATACCAACTCCAACATCACAATCAAATTTTACTGAAGAGGAAGCAATAGCGCTTATGTTGGAACTGGGTCTCAGTCGAAATAAGTACCAAATATTAAGGAAAGCTCTGCATGAAAAAGAACACAATACATTACCATCATACAAGGCGATCCAGGAAAAAAAAACAAACTATCCTACCATCACATATTGCTGTTAATGATGTGGAAGCTTGTATTGATATATCATCTTTGCTCGAAAACACAGCATCAAGAATTGTGTCAGACTTTTCAGAAGACCAACTAAGGAAAATTCATAACTGTGATGTTGTCTTAATGTGTAAGTGGGGATGTGAAGGTTTATCAGCACTTCCAGAATACAAACAAGCTTATGGAAGTCGGACATTAGCAGACTACAAAAGTGTATTTATGTCATCATTAGTGCCATTACGAAATCGTTCATATTCCCTTAATCCATCATCGTCAAGCATCGGAAATTCATTTGAAGATATATGGATCAATACAACTCCGGGTTCAAAAAATTTTTGTAGACCCATTGGATTTGAATATATAAAGGAGTCAAAGAAAACAACAAAAGATCTAGTGGAATATTTAAAAGATGAAATAAATGCACTGGAGCCCATTTGCATAACAAAAAAAGGAATTCTCTATTAACGTATCATATCAGCTAAGCTTAACAATGATTGATGGGAAGGTCAGCAATGCCATAACAGAAACTTCTTCCTTCTGGAGATGCTCAATATGTAATGAGAAAAAGTCGCAATTCTCAAATATAAACAAAAGCAGAAATATTAATGAAGAAGTCCTGTCTTTCGGAATTTCACCACTTCATGCCAGAATACGATTTTTGGATTACTTTTTACACATAGCATACGACCTCAAATATAGAAGTGTGCCAGAGAATCTTACTAAATCAACAAAAAATAATGAAGAATTGAAAGAACTGAGAGCTGCGGAAAAAAGCAGAATCCAGGAAGAATTTAAAGTTCAGATAGGATTAAACATCGACAAACCACTTCCAAGTTGCGGTAGAACAAATGACGGTAATACGGCGAGAAGGTTTTTTCGTGATTTTGAAATTACTTCAAAAATAACTGGAATCGACAAGGAGTTGCTTCGAAGAGTTAACACTATTTTAATGGCACTGAATAGTAAACATAAAATTACTTGTATCTCTGTATCCATGGAGGGAACTAACACCAACAGTACACAAAGTATTGTGTCATGGTCAAATAATAATTGAATCGAATATTCTTCCACTTGGAGAGTTAACAGAAGAAGCCCAGGAAGCGAGGAATCGAGATTTTAAGCATGTTCAACTATTCAGCTCAAGAAAATGCTCCAGGCAATCACAGAATGAAGATATTTTTAATAGTTTACTTCTATCTTCTGATCCTGTTCTTTCAACTATGCGAAAAAGATGAATTTGTTATGAAACTCTATGATCTCAAAACAAGGAAGATTTAAAGGACCTTCTGGATATGTATACCGATATGACAGATTATTTTATAGAAAATAAGTAGTGTTAGGAATTAACTATATAAGTAGGTTGTAAGAATTAATTGTATTATGTTTAAGATAAACAGTTCAAATAAAGAAGCTATTATACTAACTGATGATATTGTATTAAATTGTGTTTTATATTTCGGTGGGCGGGAAAGGTGGTTTGTGTGGGGTGATTTAGGTGTTGTTGTGCGTGGCTCATAATAAAATTATAATTTTTTTATTGTATATACAATGTTATAGTCTTTAATAAAATAATTAACTAAATAATTTTTAAAAATTGTCCAAATATTTTATTCAACACCAAATGTATGTTCTGTCATACTTAATACTAAAATATGAAAAAGATGAAATTAAAGAACACAGGTTTAAATGAACATATTTTTGAATGTAATTGAGATATTGGCTTGAAATTTTTTGTAAAGGGTCGAGAATTTCCATATCTAACTAAAAAAAGATATTAAGGGATAAATATGGACTAAATTGTTGTAGCTATCTGCGACCCTATTAAAATTTTGATATAAATCATAGTTTTAGAAATTTAACAAATCTTTATTTATGAACAAAACTCAATGAAATTTTCAACGCTTGTTAAATTTGTCATTTCAAATAAGAAAATGAAAAAAAAATTGAAAAAGTCAAAGGGCATTCGCAATTCCCAAAAATAGGAATGAAAATCCCAAAAATAAAATAAATATTTTTACATTTTTGCCCATAGGGTCCACATTTCTTTCAGGGCTGGGAAAATACTTTTGGAGTAAATATAAAACATATTGAGGTTTCCAAAACTGCTTTCAGTTTTCTGATCCCAGCTTTGGGATTTTAGAACATATCGCCCAAAGTTGAAGTTTTGATAAAAAATAGGTCATATTCGGAAGGACGCAGTGGCAACATTTTCACAAAATAGGACAAGTTTTTTACGCCAAAGCGTTCTGCGTAAAGATACCTTTTAGAAAACTATAAAATTGTTATATGTTCTTAAAGAAAATTTTATTTTATTAATAAAAGAGTTAAGACACATTTTTGGCAAGAAAACGGCAAAAATCTAAAATTTTTGGAATTTTTAAATTAAAAAACGTATATTTTTGGATCTGTAAATGATATTGATCTGAAATTTTTTGTATATTATTGGAAATTTTGTTGTCTAACTAACAAGAAAAAAAAGGCGGACCAAGGTATGGTAAATTTTGTATCACTAAATTTTTAAATGCCTATAACTCGGATATTATAAGATATAAGTAGTATGTCCAAGCATGTTTTTCAAGATCTCGTCGAGCGCTTTCAGAAAATATAAAAAATCTTTGTATTTGGGTGATAAAAAAAACCAAAAAAAAGGCACGAGTTTAAAAATTTTACATGTCGTAGGTACCTTACTTTGAGCCGCCACAGCGCCGTCCCTGGGGCATCTGCAGGGTTCATCTTCAAAACTTAAACTCGAATACTCCTCGGCTACGCTCACGCCAAATTTTTTCCCGATCGGATCAGCCGTTTAGAAATGCCAGATTTATTTCCAAAAAATTTCGATTCTGCCCCACTGTGCCAAGTAAGGTACACTTCCAAAAATCACCTAAACGCACATATTTCATTGACAAATAAAGCTTTTGTGATAAAATTCGAGCTGAACATGTTTTGTGTACATACAAATCATTCTACCAAATTTCTTTTCGGATCGGTCCATTATTAGTCATAGCTCCCATATAAGACCCACTTCCGGAAATCACTTAAACGCACATATTTTATTGTCAAATAAAGGTATCTTGATAAAATTCTACACATATGTTTATGTTTCGTCTATATATGAATCTCTCTACGAATTTTTTTTTTTCGGATAAGACCATAATTGGTCATAGCTCCTATATAGGGTCCACTTCTGAAAATCATTTAAACGAATATGTTTCATTGATAAATAAAGCTATCGGTATAAAATTCAACATGAATATGTTTTGTATATGTATAAATCATTCTAACAATTTTTCCCCGGATCGGTCTATTATTGGTCATAGCTCCCACATAAGGCTCTCTTCCGAAAATCATTTAAACTCACATATTTCATTGTTAAATAAAGCTATCTTGATAAAATTCGACACAAATATGTTTTGTGTACATACATATGAATTATTGGTCATAGTGCCCATATAAGTTATCGGCAGGATCGGCACATAATAGGTCATAGAATAATCGGTCGGTATCTGAAAATCACTTAATACAAATGTTTCTGGGACTAATCAAGATTAGTTATATACATACATGCATAAAGAAGTCACAAAATGATAATTACGGAAACAAAACGAATGCCGGGTTTAACAGTTCTCCATAAGGGAAATAAAGTACTTTAGTACTAAAATACATACTTAAGTAAAATTTCTTTCCTTAGTATAAACTTTTTTGTATGCTTGAATGTAAATTTGGTATAATAATTGTTTTAGAAAAAGTTGGCGTAAGAAGCGGCGTGGCGTCCGATCCAGATCTTATATAGTTTATAGTTCCTCCTGAGGTCAGACCTATCGCTATACCAAATTTCATGTAAAACGGTTCAGTAGTTTTCTGTAAGTCTCGAATGAAATTTTTGTATAACAATTATATAGAAAAATGTAAGCATAAGAGGAATCGTGACATCCAATCATGATTTTATATAGCCTATTGTTCCACTTAGAATAGAACTATTAGGTTCCAAATTTCATGTAAATCGGTTCAGAAGTTTGACCGTGAAAGCGTAACAAACAGACAGTCTCTTTTATATAATTATAGGATAGGATATAGGTAAGGATAGTTTTATAAAAAGTGGGCGTAGAAGGGGCTTGGCATCTTGGCATAAGAAAACTTACATATTTCTTCAAATATTTGATCAATTAAAAAAAAAAATATTAATATAAAAGTAGCTGGTGGAGGGTATTTAAGATTCGGCTCAGTCGAATATAACACTCTAACTTGTTTTTAATTCATATGGGAGCCCCCTATTGAAAGTCCGCCCGTTTTTTTCAAAATGTTCACATGAATGTCAAAGTTCTTCATGTAAAATTTTAAAATTCTAGCTCTAATAGTTTCTCAGATATAGGTACAAGAATACTAGTCGCATAGCTTTGCAACTAATTCATTTTTCATATTTTTGTAACATGTTTCCAAAGGCTCTTGGAGATTCTGTTTAGAATCCATCAAATGTCAGATATTTCTTTAGCAAGAAATATATTTCTGGAAATTTTTATACCCTCCACCACCATCAGTGCTGATAGAGGGTATATATAACTTTGGCATTCCGTGTGTAACACCATGAAATATTGATCTGAGACCCAACAATGTATATATATTCTTGATCCTTATGAGTCGATTTAACTATGTCCGTCTGTCTGTCACGAAATTCAGGCAAAACATTCTTTATTATCCGGTACAGTTTGGTATTGAAAATTAGTAAGATCGATATACGACGTAAAAAGTTATAAGTAAAAACTTCAGACTACCTCGAGAAAAATAACGTTTTTTCCCAATTCTTAAGTAGTTTTCTCAGAAACTACCAAAGATATTTCAATGAATTTTGTCACACATTATTTTTTTGCGCCAGGGATCAAGTATGTTCAAACTCATAACAATTGATCCAATATTTCCCATAGCCCCCATACAAAGGTGCATATTCCCGGAAATTAATTTATTGTTAATAACTCCCTCAAATATATCGGTACCAACACAACATTTTGTACATACAAATATAATATGAATAGAAATTATACTACAAACGATCTCAGTCAGTCCCCAATTGGTCATAGCTCCCATATAAGGTCCACTTCCAAAAATTACCTAAACGCACATATTTCATTGTTGTGTTTGTGATAAAACTCTAGCTGAATATATTTTGTGTACATGCAACTCATTCTACCAAATTCTTAAGTAGTTTTCTAAAGTCACCTAAACGCACATATTTAATTGTCAAATAAAGGTATTTTGGTAAAATTCGACACAAATATGTTTCTCATATATATGAATCATAATTGGTCATAGCTCCCTTATAAGGTCCACTTCCGAAAATCGCTTAAACCCATATGTTTAATTGATAAATAAAGCTATCGGTATAAAATTGAATATGTTTTGTGTACATATAAATCATTCTACCAATTGATGGTCACAACCCTCATTTCCGAAAATTACTTAAACTCACATTGACAATCAAAGTCATGGGGATAAAATTGGACATAAATGTGTATTTTGTATATATAAATCGTTATACGGAATTTTACTTCTGAAAATCACTTAAAATAAAATTCGGCATGATTATGTTTGTGTATATATAAATGACTAGCTACGTGTACCCGGCGTTGCCCGGGTTTCTTCAAAATGTAAAGAGAATATTTTTCTTCTGTAATGACTTTTATATCAAAATTTATCTTATAACGATAAAATAGTTATTTTATTTTTCTGCCTTTTTTTAATCCTTAAAGTCAGTTTCTGGACAAAAAAGTCCTTAAAATTTTAGAAATTGAAAATGAGCTTAAATTAGGAAATTTGTAGAAAAATTTAAAAAACTTTTTTTGAGAAATTATACTGAAATCAGCATTTTCAATCACTGGTAGGGAACTAAGGACACTTTCAAATGATTTGTTTTATTTTTTCCATGTGTAGTAGATTTAAAGAACTGTTCAGTTTAAATTACGTCACACCGTACTTTGAATTGTAGTACCCCTGGTGTAAAGAGGCAAAAGTCTTCGGGGCATTTTATTAATTTAAAAAATTACGTACCATTAACCGTATAAAATTTCAAGCGATTTTTTTTGCTGTTTGAAAAAGTACATGCAATTGAAGAAACTCTGAAGCGATTATGAGAAATTCTGCAAAAATCATGAAAAATTTGGGCTCATTGATTTCAAATTCCTTTAAAAAGAACAAAATTACGTTTTTTCTGCCCTAGGAAAATATGAAGAATCCTTGAATATTGACAGAGAAAACAAAACTACTTTTAATTTGACAAACAATTTTGAGTTGTTCATTAAAGAGTAAAACCACCGTTTTTTCGTCTTTGTAAAATACCTCCATTTATAAAAAAGTATGTTTAAAAATATTATTAGCTTTTATGCATCCAAACTAAAGTTTTGGATGCATTTAGACACCACTTATTAAATCCGAAGAAATAAAGGTTTAAAGATCAAATATCGTTAGATATTAGGGTGATCGACTCGATTTTTCAACCGGTTTTAAAACCGGTTTTTTCTGCTTTACCAGTGTCGGTTTTTTCTTAATGTTGATTTTTCGAATATCGGAAAACCCGGTTTTTTTCACTTTTTAAAAACCGGTTTCGAATACTTTTATTTAAATGAAATTTTTAAGTAAATAATAATACAGCCCGTCTAAATTTTAAAAATATTCGAGTCGAGGAGCTAGCGTATATTTTTCTACAGCTCCTTTGGTTAAACTTTTTTGATTTTCCTAATTAATTATAAAAATTTATTTGTAAAATTGATAACTGTTTGATAAAATTTTATCAATCTTAAGATTATATTCCAATTACAATAATTAATTTACGGCTGAAATTTTATGGAAGTATTGGAATGCAAATTTCTTAAACAGGGCTTTTAAAATAAGCTAGGATTACATAGTACCTTATGTTTAACAGAAGTGTCCCACTTTTTTTTATATTAAAGAAATAATGTAATCAGACGACTAGATCTAAAGTTATAATCTTTTAAACTGTTAAAAATCATTTCGGGCCATATTTTATTAATCAAATTTAAACATAAACACTAAGTTTTTCCAATTAAAATATATTTTTTTATTTATAATGAAAAACCGGTTAACCCGTTTTTTCTGAATTTATAAAATATCAACGGTTTTTTTTAAATGTCAACTATTCGAACTATTCGAAAACCGGTTTTTGGAAAATGTCGAATAATCAATCATCCTATTAGATATACAAAAAAGTTACCCAAATAATTTTACTTATTAAAATATCCACATCGTCCTCTAATTAAAAAATTTCGGAATTTGTTATTGGTAAATGGAAAATGTGTGCTGGAATTATTCAAAATCATTTTTTAATTTGAAAAGCTTGGAATAAATACGGTGCTACATACGTGCAGAATTTTTGGTGGATAATAAGTATAACAAGTTAGAGTGCTATATTCGGCTATGCCGAATCGTAAATAAGCTACTTTTTATTGAAACCCATTTAACTATCTAATTATTAGATAACTTGGTAAAATTTTTGTTTCCTTATTGAGGGTACTAACATTTATGCATATGTCAAACTAATTTTAATTAGGTCGAGAAAATGTATATTAATAGGCCAGTTTGAAAACATTTTAATATAATGATTTATCTTTACACAGAACATACCCATTTTGAATTTTATCCGGATATAATCATTTAATTACGAATTAGGTGGTATTAAGTGATTTTCAGAAGTATACCTTATATGGGAGCTAAGACAACCTATGGACCGATCCGGAAGAAAAAATCCGTAGAATGATTTATATATACAAAATACACATTTATGTCGAATTTTATCCCGATAACTTTGATTGTTAATGTGCGTTTAAGTAATTTTCGGAAGTGGACCTTATATGGGAGCTATGACCAATTATGGACCTATCCGGAAAAAATTTAGTAGAATAATTCATATTTATACGAAATATATTAATGTCGAATTTTATCACGATAGCTTTATTTGACAATGAAATATGTATTTTTAAGTGATTTTCGGAAGTGGTGTTATATGGGAGCTATGACCAATAATGGACCGATCCGTAACAAACTTTGTAAAATGATTTGTATGTATAAAAAACATATTTGTGTCGAATTTTATCCCGATAGCTTTATAATTCAATGAAATATATGTGTTAAAGTGATTTTCGGAAGGGGACTTTATATGGAAGCTATGACCAATTATGGACCGATCCGTAAAAAATTTCGTAGAATGATTTGTATGTACACAAAATATATTTAGCTCGAATTTTATCAAAATAGCTTTATTCATCAATGAAATATGTGCGTTTAGGTGATTTTCGGAAGTAGACCTTATATGGGAGCTATGACCAATTGTGGACCGACTGAGATCTACGTTGACTGTATGATTTCTGTTCATATTATATTTTCCTGTACAAAATTTTGTGTTGATACCGATATATTTGAGGGACGATAAACTAATTTGTATGGGGGCTATGGGAAATATTGGATCGATTCTAAAGATTTTCAACTTCAATCGACTCAGAATTTCATAAGGAGCCAGAATATATATTGGGTCTTAGATGAATATTTCTTGGTGTTACACACGGAACGACAAACTTATATGTACCCTCTATCACCACTGATCGTGGTGGAGGGTTTAAAAAGATATTGAAAGATGAATTCATCTATATTTTATATGAACAATGCTTTATATGCATCGGTTTAGATGTATACCTATATAAGATTTGCAAAAGTGCTGTCTTTCAGGATACTCAAATGAGTAGTCAAATACATATCATGGATTTTTGGATTTGAGCTGCATTTAAAAAATGGCAACCGAATTTATATCAAGATAATTATTGCAGATTTTATTGTACCCTCCACCACCATCAGTGGTGATAGAGGGTATATATAAGTTTGTCATTCCGTGTGTAACACCAAGAAATATTCATCTGAGACCCAACAAAGTATATATATTCTGGGTCCTTATAAAATTCTGAGTCGATTTAGCTATGTCCGTCTGTTCGTCCGTCCGTCTGTCTGTGTAAAACACGCTCACGTTAAAATGAAGCAATGTAATTTGACTGAATTCACCCAAAATATTCTTTATTATCCGGTACAATTTGGTGTTGAAAACGAGCCACATCGGGAAAAGTTATGAATCAAAATTTAAAACAACTCCGAAAAAATAAGCATTTTTTACACATTCTGATGTAATTTTCTCAAAAACTATGCAAGATAATTTCATGAAAGTCATCATAATTCGTTTTTACACAAGATCTTGATTCCTGCTGAAAATTGCCAGAATCGGTCCTTAATTTCATATACCTCCCATACAAAAGTATATATTCCCGGAAAATTAGTTTTTTGTTAATAACTTCTGTCAGAATGTTGATATCTTCACAAAATTTTACAAATTAAAATCTTATGTCAATGAAATTCATTTTGAGAAAAGATTTTCTAGATAGGTCCATAATTGGACATAGCTCCTATACAAGGTCCCCTCCCGAAAATCACTTAAACGCACATAACTCATTACTAAATTAAGATATCCATATAAAGTTTGGTACAAGTATTGCTCACATACACAAAAATATTACTGTGAAAGTTTTTTTTTTCGATCGGTCCATAATTGGTCATAGCTCCCATACAAGGTCCCTTCCGAAAATCACTTAAACGCACATAACTCATTACTTAATTAAGATATCCATATAAAATTTGGTACAAGTATTGCTCATATGCACAGAAATATTACTATGAAATTTTTTCCGATCGGTCCATAATTGGTCATAGCTCCCGTACAAGGTCCCCTTCCGAAAATCACTTAAACGCACATAACTCATTACTAAATTAATATATCCATATAAAATTTGGTACAAGTATTGCTCACATATACAGAAATAATATTATGGAAGATTTTTTCGGATCGGTCCATAATTGGTCATAGCTCCCATACAAGGTTTCCTCTCGAAAATCACTTAAACGCACATAACTCATTACAAAATATTGATATCCATAAATTTAGCACAAATATTGCTCTTATATACATAAATTACACTATAAAATTTTTTCACGATCGGTCCATATTTGGTCATAGCACTCATACTAGATCCCCTCCAGAAAATCACTTAAATGCACAATATTCATTGCCAAATAATGATATAGATACAGAATTTTGAAATTTTGTCTTTATATACATAATTGGTCATACAAGGTCCTTTTACGAAAATCTCTTAAACGCACTCATTACCAAATAAAGCTATTGATAAAAAATTTGGCACAAATATTAGTTTGGTATACAAAAATTATATATCAAAATTTTTTCACGATCGGTGCGGGTGCGGACGGTCCATGCAAGTGTCCCTTCAGAAAATCACTTGAACACACATTACTTATTACTAAGTTACGATATAGATACAAAATTTGACTGAAATATAGCTTTTATATACAGAAATTTTGCTTAAAGAATTTTTTACGATCGGTCTATAATTGGTCATATCTCCCATACTAGGTCCTGCCCCTAAATCCAATTTAACCGTATTTAACTAGTTGCATTATCAATTTGTGTAGAACAAAATTATATATATATGTATTTTGAAAATCCTTAAATCTTACACACACATGCATATATGCACATTATTAAATATCGTTAAAGCATTTCTTAGGGCACTGTAAAAATATAAAAGAAAATGGGGTTTGTAATGTTCAATAAGTCTTGGAATTGTAACAGATTTAAGCTGTTTAAATCTTGGGGTTTTTCTATTTACGACATGAGAAAACTTATTTCTACAAATATTTGATCAATTAAAAAAGTATTAATATAAAAGTAGCTGGTGGAGGGTATTTAAGATTCGGCTCAGCCGAATATAGTACTCTAACTTGTTGTTATCTCGATTTAACAATAAATTTAAATTTTATATTTTTGTATGAAAAATATGAGTGATTACGGATCTTTTTTTTCTCGAATTGAGAGTTATTTAAAGTAAATTTTTAAAGAGTTATATAAATAGAAATTTTAAGGGGAGATATAAATGATTTTCTAGATGGATTTGTAGATTTAAATTTAAAATTCGAATTTTTGTGAAAAATGTAATATGAATATATTATTTACCCTATTTTAGGAGCGGTTTTTGTTCAGTACTGCATACAAAAGTGACATCGTAAACATTCATTCAAGATCTAATATAGTTTATAGTTTTCTCGTTCGCACAGTGGTATAGGAAAAAAAAAGAGGGAAATAATTCGGTAACTTCTAAACGGTTAATCCGATTTTAATGAAATTTGGTATGCACAGAGAGGAGGTGTTGTCGAGTTTAGGTTTTGAATTTGGACCTTATAGGCCAACCAGTTGCCCGGCGGGGGGTCCTCAAATTAGGACACCTCGGCTATGTTAAATTTTTAAAACGATCCTATTTCTTCATTTGAGTTCCGATTTAAAAAAAAATTTCGTGTATAGAATCTCCTCATCGAGCACTATAGATGTCATGATTTTTACATAATTCTTTCACTGCTTGATATATAAACTTGTTGTTAAGCGAATAAAAAAAAAAATGGCGAAAATCGGGAATATTTGGACCTGCTATTATCAAAAAAAAACTAAAGTAAGGACGGTAAAAATTTTAAAATTTTAATTTTCAAATGCGAATATCTCCTAAACTATAAGAGATAATTTACTGCTACGACGACATTTTTTATAGTGCTCGATGAGGAGATTCTATATATGAATTTTTTTTAAATCGGAACTCAAATGAAGAAATAGGATCGTTTTAAAAATTTAACATAGCCGAGGTGTCCTAATTTGAGGACCCCCCGCCGGGCCTCTAGTTGGCCTATAAGGTCCAAATTCAAAACCTAAACTCGACAACACCTCCTCTTTGTGCATACCAAATTTCATCATCGGATTAACCGTTTAGAAGTTACCGAATTATTTCCCTCTTTTTATCCTATACCACTGTGGATCGTAGGAAACTACATCCGATTATCTTTTAAAATTTTTATTTTCTGAGGATATACATATCTATAATATATACGAATCCACAACCGATTTTACGCTTTAGATGAAAATCGATTTTTTATAATAAATTAAATTGATTACAGATTTTTATTTTACCTAATCGTAAAGTAAGTTAAGGACCTACAAACATTTTAGAGTTTTCAAATAAAAATAAATTTTTGATAAAAAATTTAACTACCCAAAAAAAAATTCTCATTAACTATAAGAAGTATATATCATGAGCATTATAAATGTAACAAAAAATGGACGGATAAAGGTCATTGCATTTCATTATGTTTATAACAGGCCCGAAATTAGTGGTATAGGTGTATTTATTCGGATTTAATGTATTAAACATTCTCTTCCTCAAAATAACCTAAACTTCCACGATAGAACTGTTGTCATGCAAAATTTCATGAAGCATAAAATCCAGATCAAAAAGTTGATTCTAAAAATACACTGTCTGTTGCCAAATTTCTTGAAAATCGGTTCATGTTTTTTATATGTAGACCAGAAATTTGGTGTTATAGCTGTTATTCAAAAAGTGAACATAAAAATGTGCGTAGCATCCAATCAATACCATATATAGTTTTTTTTAAGTTCTGAGGTTAGACCTATTAAATGCCAAATTTTATGTAAATAAGTTTATTAGTTATGTAGTGAAAGAGTAAAAAAGAGTCTCATTTATATTTATTATTATATATTATAGGTTTTAAAGATGTAATGTGTCATACTGTTCATTCCACAACATTCATTATAACAGATTTCATGAAAGTCGGATCAGTGGTTTTTTGTATGCCTGAACGTAAATTTGGTTTAATAATTGTTTTACAAAAAGTTGGTGTAAAAAGGGGCGTGGCGTCCGATCCAGATCCTGAGATCGGTATACCAAATTTTATGTGAATCGGTTCAGTAGTTTTCTGTAGGTCTCGAATGAAAATTTTCTATAACAATTATATAGAAAAAAGTGAGCATAAGAAGAATCGTGACGTCAAATCATGATTTTATATAGCCTATTGTTCCACTTTAGAATAGAACTATTAGTGTTCTAAATTTCATGAAAATCGGTTCAGCAGTTTGTCCGTGAAAGCGTAACAAACTTTCTCTTTCATATAATTATAGGATAATATATAGGTAAGGATAGTTTTATAAAAAGTGGGCGTAGAAAGGGGCGTGGCATCGGATCAAGTTCTTATATATAGCCTATAGTTCTTTCCAAGCTTATATATATCGGTATGCAAAATTGGTGTAATAATAGTTTTACAAAAAGTGGGCGTAAAAGGGGCCTAGCATCCGATCAAGATCTTATATAGCCTATTGTTCCTCTTGGGGTTAGACCTATTACCGGTCCAAATTTCATGTAAATCGGTTCAGTAGTTTTGCCGTAACAAACAACTGGCCTATTAATATAAAATTTTATTAACCTAATCAAAATGAGTTCCGCATACTATATGCATAAATGTCAGTACCCTCACTACGGAAACAAAAATTATTGGGTTTTAATAAAAAGTAGCTTGCTGGTGGAGCGTGTTCATGATTCGGCATAGCCGAATATAGCACTCTAACTTGTTACACTTTAAGAGCGGGTTTTTGAGATGGTAATCAAATGTCAATTAATAATCAGATTAGTTAATCTAAAAATAAATTTAATCCTATGTTAATCCCCTTTGATGTTTTTGAGTACAAGATTAAAGTTCGCAGTGTTGCCATACAAAACAACAGAAAACTTCACTGTTTGTTATCAAAACAATGCATATTTTATAAAAAAGAAGAAGACAATTGTAAATTTAATATGAAAATTAATGAAAACTTAAATTAAAAACAAAAAATGTATTTTGAAGTGTCCATAATTTATACTAATCAATAAATAGAACATTTTAATGTTTATATTTATAAAAATTTTATTAATTTTTTTGCATCAGCTGTTTACACTTTTGCATTTCATGCTTATGATTAAACCACCTCCATTGGGCACACAAAATTAACTAATTGAGTACTCAAAAACACCTTTCGAGGATTAATTTTAATTTAATCGCTAATCTTTCACATAAAGATTGGCCCTAAGTCGATGATTTCAAATGAAATATTTGCAAGGTACAATTTGAAAATTGGGTAAAGTTTGGTTTTCTGTAATATTTTTTTCCCAAATTTTTTGGCTCGAATTGGAAGGACTTTAATATAAGTAAGTTCTTTATATATATATATATATATATATATATATATATATATATATATATATATATATATATATATATATATATATATATATATATATATATATATATATATATATATATATATATATATATATATATAAATTTAATTTTTCAAAATTTTTTCCAAAAATATTTTAAAGTAGATTTTTGTACCCGGCGTTACCCGGGGTTTTAAGTGGTTTCATAACATTATACTTAAGTATTCTCCCCTTTCCCTTTCTTCTTCAGGTTTGAAAAAATGCTAAAGGTCTCTTTATGAAGAAATTCTTTATAATTTTTTTGTGATCTTATAAAGCAACAAAAGAAATTTCATTAAAATTGAACAATATTTATAAAAGGTACCAACACAGTTCAAAAAATACTACCCGTACCCTTTTTCTCCATTAAATTGCCCAAATTTATGTATTTTGTTTAATACATTTTGTATCATTTCAGAAATTGATGTTGAAAATATCAGTCCTGTAGAACATTTATTAAAAAAATCATGTATCTCCCCTTTCTTCCTTCCTTTTCCTTTTTAATGGTGTTTTGCAAAAACTCATTACTTACTATCAAAAGTATTTATTTTTCCCATTTTTGTCCATAACGCCCGCCAAGTATAGATCTAACTTTGTTACAAATTTTTAGAAAATCGGTCCAGCCGTTTAGGCGTGATTGACGAACAAACAAACAAAATAACAAACAAACGAACAGACTTACAAAGAGATTTATATTATATATTATATATTAGGAATTAGGTTTTTAGGACTAGGATTTCATACAGCGATATTTAAGATTAAAGTGAGATAGGACATTTATTAAAATAAAGTACAAAATTCCCTTTTTTACCCACTGGATAGATGCTTTGCAAAAACATAATTTTTTTAAATCATTGTATATTTAAGAAATTTCATAAAAGTACCAAAATAACAAATAATTATACTTTTTTATTCGTTAAATTTAAATAACCCAAAAATATCATATTTGTTAGTCCCTTGCTCCATTAAAATATTAATGTTTAAAATTTGATGTCTTTTGGAAAATTTATACAGCAAACATCGATCTAGCCGTTTAGGCGTGATTGAAGAACAAATAAACAAACGAACAGACTTACAAAGAGATTTATTATATATATTAGGATGTGATGTCTTTAGGACATTTTATACAGCAAACATAGAATTCTTTTTTTACCCGTTTTTGCCCCCATTGGGTGGGCTTCCAAAATATGCATATTTCCGATACTATAAAAAGTCTCAAAGCACAAAAGTACTAATTTTGCCCGTTCTTCCCCCTTTTGTCATATTTCTGATACTTTAAAAAGCTTAATGAATATATTTTGGCTTAAGCAAAGACAATAATTGGTATTTTTGCTTAAAAGTACCCCTTTTTGCGCCCTCCTTGTCCAAGTTTTGAAAAACGATATAGCCTATAACACCCTCCAATGATAGATCTACCTATGTTCCAAATTCCAAGAAAATCCGTCTACCCGTTTAGGCGTCATTGACGAACAAACAAACAAACAAACGAACAGACTTACAAAGAGATTTATAATATACTAGCTTTACCCAGTGTGCTTTGCTACCCTAAAAGCAGTATAAATAAAAAACCCACTTAACGATTTTGAAGATTCTAACTGCAATAGTTCTCTAGATTTACAATATGTTACATATTAGAGATGCCAAGCAAATTACTGAAAGTTCGCCAATTTCTATCTATCTATGAAAAATTTGAATAATATAATAGTTTCCAAGATATACGAAATTTTGTATTTAATTCATTTATGTTATTATGTTATTCTCTAAATGTTCACATGAATGTCAGAGTTTCTTATGTAAAATTTTAAGATTCTAGCTCTAATAGTTTCTCAGATATACAATTTTTCTATTTCTCTCATGTGGGGGCTTCAAGCTCCCCAGATGAAAGTCCGATCTTTTTCCTCCAAAATATTCAGATGATAATTGAAGTAATTTCTGCAAAATTTGAAGAATATAGTTCTATTAGTTTCCCAGATAAACGAAATTTTATATTTAAGTCATATGGGAGTTGTCAAGTTCCCCATTGAAAGTCCGCCCGTTATACTCTAATTGTTCGGATGAATGTCAAAGTTTTTCAAGCAAAATTTGAAAATAATCTGTGACAAAATTTGTCGAATTATCTTTGGTAGTTTCTGAGAAAACTACTCAAGAATTAGGGAAAAAAAACTTATTTTTTTTAGGTAGTCTGTAATTTTTACTCATAACTTTTTAGATTGTGAACCGACTTTGCTGATTTTCAATACCAAACTGCTTAGGAAAACAATGAATATTCTCAGTGAATTTGGTTGATGTCATTTGCTTAGTTTCAACGTGAGCGTTAACAGACAGACGGACATTGCTAAATCGACTCAGAATTTCATAAGGACCCAGAATATATATACTTTGTTGGGTCTCAGATGTATATTTTTTGGTGTTACACACGGAATGACAAACTTATATACACCCTCTATCACCACTGATGGTGGTGGAGGGTATAAAAATCGTATATCTTAAAAATTATTAGAGCTAGAGTCTTCAAATTTTACTTGAAAAACTTTGACATTCATCTGAACAATTAGAGTATAACGGCCGGACTTTCAATGGGGAACTTGACAACTCCCATATGACTTAAATGTACAATTTCGTTCATCTG
This sequence comes from Lucilia sericata, assembly GCF_015586225.1. NCBI lineage: Eukaryota > Metazoa > Arthropoda > Insecta > Diptera > Calliphoridae > Lucilia > Lucilia sericata. The sequence continues at coordinate 183,986 of NW_023994612.1, forward strand.
GGAAACTAATAGAACTAGATTCTTCAAATTTTGCAGAAATTACTTCAATAATCATCTGAATATTTTGGAGGAAAAGATCGGACTTTCATCTGGGGAGCTTGAAGCCCCCACATGAGAGAAATAGAAAAATTGTATATCTGAGAAACTATTAGAGCTAGAATCTTAAAATTTTACATAAGAAACTCTGACATTCATGTGAACATTTAGAGAATAACGGGCGAGCTTTCAATTGGGGGCTTGGCACCACATAAAAGAATTAAATACAAAATTTCGTATATCTTGGAAACTATTATATTATTCAAATTTTTCATGTTTAAATTAAGTTTTTTTATACCCTCCACCACCATCAGTGGTGATAGAGGGTATATATAAGTTTGTCATTCCGTGTGTAACACCAAGAAATATTCATCTGAGACCCAACAATGTATATATATTCTGGGTTCTTATTAAATTCTGAGTCGATTTAGATATGTCCGTCTGTCTGTCTGGTTAAAACACGCTCACGTTAAAACTAAGCAAATGAAATCAACCAAATTCACTGAGAATATTAATTGCTTTCCTAAGCAGTTTGGTATTGAAAATCAGCAAAATCGGTTCACAACGTAAAAATTTTGGACTACCTAAAAAAAATCAAGTTTTTTTTCTCTAATTCTTGAGTAGTTTTCTCAGAAACTACCAAAGATAATTCGACAAATTTTGTCACAGATTATTTTTTCCATCTATAGATTACTTATGTTTAAAATTGTAACAATCGATCCAAAATTTCCCATAGCCCCCATACAAAGGTACATATTTCCGGAAATTAATTCCTCAAATATATCGGTATCAACACAAAATTTTGTACATATTGACATTATATGAACGGAAATCAAAACTATGGACTTAGATCTGTATCGGTCCACAATTGGTCATAGTTCCCATATAAGGTCCACTTTCGAAAATCACTTAAATGAACATATTTTATTGATAAATGAAGCTATCGGGATAAAATTCGACATGAATATGTTTTGTATATACATAAATCATTCTACGGAATTTATTTCCAGATCGGTCCATAATTGGTCATAGCTCCCATATAAGGTTCTCATTCGAAAATCACTTAAACGAGCTTAATTCATAGATAAATAAAGCTATCTGGATAAAAATCGACATGAATGTGTTTTGTGTGTATATGAATTACTCTACGAAATTTGTTCCGGATCGGTCCATAATCGGTCATAGCTCCCATATAAGGTCCACATCCGAAAATCACTCAAAAGCGCATAATTCATTGATTAATAAAGTTATCAGGGTAGAACTCGAGGCGAATATGTTCTGTATATAGATAAAAATCAATTAGTGACATTTTTCCGGATCAGTCCACAATTGGTACTAGCTCCTATATAAAGTCCACATCCTAAAATCACTCAAATGCGCATAATTCATTGGTAAATGAAGCTATCAGGGTACAACTCGACGTGAATTTGTTTTGTGTATAATCACCCGTGAACATTTTCCACATCGGTCCATAATTGGTTACATTCCATATAAGGAATTTTTTCAGCATCGGTCCATATCTAGCTCCCATATAAGGTTCACTTCTGAAAACCACTTAATGCCACATAATTTATTATTAAACTCGACATGAGTATGTTCTGTGTATAGATAAATCATTTTGATTATTATACCCTCCACCACCATCAGTGGTAATAGAGGGTTTATATAAGTTTGTCATTCCGTGTGTAACACCAAGAAATAGTATATATATTCTGGGTCTTTTTGAAATTCTGTGTCGATTTAGCTATGCCCGTCTGTATGTCTGTGTAAAACACGCTCACGTTAAAACGAAGCAAGCTAATTTAACCAAATTCACCCAAAATATTCACTATTATCCGGTACAGTTTGGTATTGAAAACGAGCAAAATCGGTTCACATCGAGAAAAGTTATGAAGCAAAAAAATAAGCATTTTTACACATTCTGATGTAATTTTCTCGAAAACTATGCAAGATAATTTCATGAAAGTCATCATACATTCGTTTCTACACAATATCTTGATTCTTGCTGAAAATTGCCAGAATCGGTTCATAATTTCATATACCTCCCATTCAAAAGTACATATTCCCGGAAAATGAGTTTTTTATTAATAACTTCCTTCAGAATGTTGATATCTTCATAAAACTTCTACAACTTAAAATCTTATGTCAATAGAATTCATTGAGAGAAAAAATTTTCTGGATCGCTCCATAATTGGACATAGCTCCCATACAAGGTCCCCTCCCGAAAATCACTTAAACGTGCAAGTTTAAGTGATTGCTCTCATATACAGAAATATTACTATGAAATTTTTTTTCGATCGGTCCATAATTGGTCATAGCTCCCATACAAGGACCCTTCTCGAAAATCACTTAAACGCACATAACTCATTACTTAATTAAGATATCCATATAAATTTGGTACAAGTATTGCTCATATGCACAGAAATATTACTATGAAATTTTTTCCGATCGGTCCATAATTGGTCATAGCTCCCGTACAAGGTCCCCTTCCGAAAATCACTTAAACGCACATAACTCATTACTTAATTAAGATATCCATTTAAAGTTTGGTACAAGTATTGCTCACATATACAGAAATATTACTATGAAAGTTTTTTCCGATCGGTCCATAATTGGTCATAGCTCCCATACAAAGTTCCCTCCCGAAAATCAATTAAACGCACATAACTCATTACAAAATATTGATATCCATACATTTAGCACAAATATTCCTCTTATATACATAAATTACACTAGAAAATTGTTTTAATGCACAATATTCATTGCCAAATAATGATATAGATACAGAATTTTGAAATTTTGTCTTTATATACATAATTGGTCATAGCGCCTTTACGAAAATCTCTTAAACGCACATTACTCATTAGCAAATAAAGCTATTGATACAAAATTTGGCACAAATATTAGTTTAGTATACAAAAATTCCATTTCAAAATTTTTTCACGATCGGTCCATAACATGGGTGCGGTCGGTCCCATGCAAATGTCCCTTCAGAAAATCACTTGAACACACATTACTTATTACTAAATTACGATATAGATACAAAATTTGACTGAAATATAGCTTTTATGTACAGAAATTTTGCTTAAAGAATTTTTTACGATCGGTCTATAATTGGTCATATCTTCCATATTAAGTCCTTCCACTAAAACAATTTAACCGTGTTTAACTAATTGCATTATCAATTTGTGTAGAACAAAATTATATATGTATATGTATTTTGAAAATCCTTAAATCTGTCACACACATGCAAACATGCACATTATTAAATATCGTTAAAGCATATCTTAGGGCGCTATAAAATATAAAAGAAAATGGGGTTTGTAATGTTCAATAAATCTTGTAATTGTAACAGATTTAAGCTGTTTAAATCTTGGGGTTTCTCTATTTAAGACATGAGAAAACTTATTTGTACAAATATTTGATCAATTAAAAAAGTACTTTTAAGCCAAAATACCAATTATTGTCTTTGCTTAAGCCAAAATATATTCCATTAAGCTTTTTAAAGTATCAGAAATATGACAAAAGGGGGAAAAACGGGCAAAATTAGTACTTTTGTGCTTTGAGACTTTTTAAAGTACCGCAAATATGAATATTTTGGAAGCCCACCCAATGGGGGCAAAAACATTTAAAAAAAGGAATTCTATGTTTGCTGTATAAAATGTCCTAAAGACATCAAATCCTAATCTATCTATATATATCAAAATGAATGTGTGTTTGTATGTTTGAACGTTATAGACTACAAAACTGCTGCACCGATTTTCTTGAAATTTTCACAGCGTATTCCTGTATGTCTGGAATAGGAAATAGGCTACTTTTTATTTTGAAATTTCAAGTGGGCGAGGTGCCACGCCCATATTAGAAAATATTAAATCCGTATATTTGAGAAAATATAACAGTTAGAATCCTCAAATTTTGTCGGAGCTACTTTAGTGTCAATATGATTATTTAGGACAAAAACTAGGCGGACTAGCATTAGGGGCGTGGCACCTCCCATATAAATTAAAAACAAAAATTCGTTTATCTTAGAAACAATTACAGTTAGAATCTTAAAATTTTGCACAAATAACTTTAACATCCATGTTAACATTTTGGGAAATAAATTGGCGGACTACCCATGAGGGGAGCAGCACCTCCCATATTAATTAAATGCAAAAATTCGTTTATCTGGGAAACTAATAGAACTAAATTCTTCAACTTTTGCACTAAGAACTTAAATATTCGTCTGAACATTTTGGATGAAAAAGATCGGACTTCCATCTGGGGGGTCTTGGAGCCCCCATATGAATTAAATAGAAAAATTCGTATATCTAAGAAACTATTAGAGCTAGAATCTTCAAATTTTACTTGAAGAACTTTGACATTCATCTGAACAATTAGAGTATAACGGGCGGACTTTCAATGGGGGACTTGGAACCTCCCATATTAATTAAATACTAAATTTCGTTTATCTGGGAAACTAAATTTTGCACAAATTACTTTAATATTCATCTAAACATTTTGGAGAAAAAAGGGCGTGCTTTTATCTTGGGGGCTTGAAACCCCCACATGAATTTAATAAAAAAATTCGTATATCTGAGAAACTATTAAATGTAGAATCTTCAAATTTTACTTGAAAAACTTTGACATTCATCTGAACAATTAGAGTATAACGGGCGGACTTTCAATGGGGAACTTGACAACTCCCATATGATTTAAATATAAAATTTCGTATATCTTGGAAACTATTATATAATTCAAATTTTTCATAGATAGATAGAAATTGGCGAACTTTCAGTAATTTGCTAATATTGTAAATCTAGGGAACTATTGCAGTTCGAATCTTCAAAATCGTTAAGTGGGTTTTTTATTTATACTGCTTTTAGGGTGGCAAAGCACACTGGGTAAAGCGTCTGTTCGTTTGTTTATTTGTTCATCAATCACGCCACAGTGGGGCAGAATCGAAATTTTTTGGAAATAAATCTGGCATTTCTAAACGGCTGATCCGATCGGGATAAAATTTGGCGTGAGCGTAGCCAAGGAGTATTCGAGTTTAAGTTTTGAAGATGAACCCTGCAGATGCCCCAGGGACGGCGCTGTGGCGGCTCAAATTAGGGTACCTACGACATGTAAAATTTTTAAACTCGTGCCATTTTTTTGTTTTTCATCCAAATACAAAGATTTTTATATTTTCTGAAAGCGCTCGACGAGATCTTGAAAAAACATGCTTACTTATATCTTATAATATCCGAGTTATAGGCATTTAAAAATTTAGTGATACAAAATTTACCATACCTTGGTCCGCCTTTTTTGAATACCGGGCGTAATTTTGGACCAAATAAACTCAATTTTTTCTTGTTAGTTAGACAACAAAATTTCCAATAATATACAAAATTTCAGATCAATATCATTTACAGATCCAAAAATATACTTTTTTTAATTTAATAATTTAAAAAATTTTAGATTTTTGCCGTTTTTTTGCCAAAAATGTGTCTTATTAACAAAATAAAATTTTCTTTAAGAACATATAACAATTTTATAGTTTTCTAAAAGGTATCTTTACGCAGAACGCTTTGGCGTAAAAAACTTGTCCTATTTTTTGAAAATGTTGCCACTGCGTCCTTCCGAATATGACCTATTTTTTATCAAAACTTCAACTTTGGGCGACATGTTCTAAAATCCCAAAGCTGGGATCAGAAAACTGAAAGCAGTTTTGGAAACCTCAATATGTTTTATATTTACTCCAAAAGTATTTTCCCAGCCCTGAAAGAAATGTGGACCCTATGGTCAAAAATGTAAAAAATCCCATTTTTGGGATTTTCATTCCTATTTTTGGGAATTGCGGGATGCCCTTTGACCTTTTAAATTGCATTTTCTTATTTGAAATGACAAATTTAACAAGCGTTGAAAATTTCATTGAGTTTCGTTCATAAATATAGATTTTGTCATATATTACATATTTGTTTAATTTCTAAAACTATGGTTTATATCAAAATTTTAATAGGGTCGCAGATAGCTACAACAATTTAGTCCATATTTATCCCTTAATATATTTTTTTTAGTTAGATATGGAAATTCTGGACCCTTTACAAAAAATTTCAAGCCAATATCTCAATTACATTCAAAAATATGTTCATTTAAACCTGCATCCTTTAATTTCATATTTTTATACCCTACACCACTTTAGTGGGGAGGGTATATTGGATTTGTGCTGATGGTTGTAGCGCACAATAATATTGGTCCTATACCCACCATAAAGTATACCAATCGGCTTAGAATCATTTTCTGAGTCGATCTAGCTATGTCCGTCCGTCTGTCCGTCCATGTAAACTTTGTAATCAAACTACAGGTCGCAATTTTGAAGATAATTGAATGAAATTTGGCACGTGATCTTCTATTGTCCCAGGGACGAAGCCTATTGAAAATGGTTAATATCGGTCCATTATTTCACCTAGCCCCCATACAACTGAGACCCCGAATAGGGCTTGTAAACCTTGTAATCAAACTACAGGTCGCAATTTTGAAGATAATTGAATGAAATTTGGCAGATGATCTTCTATTATCCCAGAGACGAAGCCTATTGAAAATGGTTAACATCGGTCCATTTTCACATCTAGCCCCCATACAACTGTACCCCCGAATAGGGCTTGTAAACCTTTTAATCAAACTACAGGTCGCAATTTTGAAGATAATTCAATGAAATTTGGCACATGATCTTCTATTGTCCCAGAGACGAAGTCTATTGAAAATGGTTAACATCGGTCCATTTTCTCATCTAGCCCCCATACAACTGAACCACCGAATAGGGCTTGTAAACCTTTAATTCAAACTACAGGTCGCAATTTTGAAGATAATTAAATGAAATTTGGCAGAAGATCTTCTATGGTACAGGAGACGAAGCTTATTGAAAATGGTTAACATCGGTCCATTATTTCACCTAGACCCCATACAACTGAACCCGACGAATAGGGATTTTAAGTTTATAATTATGTTTAATAAAATCGTATCTCGACAAAAAGCTGCAAAACCAATTTTATACTAGCCTTGATGACTCTCATGAATTTTATAATTATAGGGTCTCATTTGACCATAGCCCCTATACAAATCCCCCTTCAAAATTTTACTTAAATGTCCACAATTTTATTCAACAATAAATGGCTTACGTATAATTCAAGGCAAGGTGCAATTCAACTAAATGCTTTATTATGAAAACTAAATCACATTTTATATTTGTAACAGGTGTAGGGTATTATATGGTCGGCCTCGCCCGACTATAATTTCTTGCTTGTTCATATTTTAGTATTAAATATGACAGAACATATTTAGATCTTATATTTACCTATTTTCTATTTGTTTGCTTATCCTTATAATTGAAAGGTACTATTATGCTTAAATTTTCAGAAATTTATAATTATTTTTTACCTAAATTTTTTCGACAGATCATTTCTTTCTGTTTCGTTTATGATCATGTAGGTAAAAATATACAGGTAATGATAATTTCGATTCATTCACTAATAAGAAATATCAAGGACTGAATTACAGGTTATAGTAATATAGTCCTAAATGTTAATAGATAGACAATTCGTAATTTTTTACTTTGGAATACCTGTATCGGAACTGCCAAGAATTGGTATATAAGTAAACTTCTCAGATTTTAAGTACCATATTTAATAAATCTACAATGAAGACTACATTAAAGTACGAAGAGTTGTGTTCCGTTTTATGGAGTGTATCTTCAAAAGGGCCAGAAAGTATTGAAGACATTTCAAATTATATAAAAACTACATATAGTAGAAGAGTTTTTAAAACTTTTTGATGTAAAAAGCAAGTCTGTGGATGGAAATCAAAAGAAATTTCGAATAAAATTTTGTAGTTGGATGGAAACTACTATGGAAATCTCAACTTACAACACATCAACAGGAGCGCCTTGCAAGTCATACGAAGACTTATGTTCAAGGTAAAAAAAATAGGGTCACACAAAAACTTTTTTCAATCTCAAATGAGGAAATTGCTGATACATTTAACGAAATGCTGAAAAAGGAAAACCAACCTATGGATGCCGTACATATTGCAACTATTCTTCCTAATGCATCACCAAAACGACTTAAGCGAATTGTGGAAAGTAACACTCCAACATCACAATCAAATTTTACTTAAGAGGAAGCAATAGCGCTTATGTTGGAACTGGGTCTCAGTCGAAATAAGTACCAAATATTAAGGAAAGCTCTGCATGAAAAAGAACACAATACATTACCATCATACAAGGCGATCCAGGAAAAAAACAAACTATCCTACCATCACCTATTGCTGTTAATGATGTGGAAGCTTGTATTGATATATCATCTTTGCTCGAAAACACAGCATCAAGAATTGTCAGACTTTTCAGAAGACCAACTAAGGAAAATTCATAACTGTGATGTTGTCTTAATGTGTAAGTGGGGATGTGACGGTTTATCAGCACTTCCAGAATACAAACAAGCTTGTGGAAGTCGGACATTAGCAGACTACAAAAGGGTATTTATGTCATCATTAGTGCCATTACGAATTCGTTCATATTCCCTTAATCCATCATCGTCAAGCATCGGAAATTCATTTGAAGATATATGGATCAATACAACTCCGGGTTCAAAAAATTTTTGTAGACCCATTGGATTTGAATATATAAAGGAGTCAAAGAAAACAACAAAAGATTTAGTGGAATATTTAAAAGATGAAATAAATGCACTGGAGCCCATTTGCATAAAAATAAAGGAATTCTCTATTAACGTATCATATCAGCTAAGCTTAACAATGATTGATGGAAAGGTCGGCAATGCCATAACAGAGACTTCTTCCTTCTGGAGATGCTCAATATGTAATGAGAAAAAATCGCAATTCTCAAATATAAACAAAAGCAGAAGTATTAATGAAGAAGTCCTGTATTTCGGAATTTCACCACTTCATGCCAGAATACGATTTTTGGATTACTTTTTACACATAGCATACGACCTCAAATATAGAAGTGTGTCAGAGAATCTTACTAAATCAACAAAAAATAATGAAGAATTGAAAGAACTGAGAGCTGCGGAAAAAAGCAGAATCCAAGAAGAATTTAAAGTTCAGATGGGATTAAACATCGATAAACCACTTCCAAGTTGCGGTAGTACAAATGACGCACAGTGGTATAGGAAAAAAAAAAGAGGGAAATAATTCGGTAACTTCTAAACGGTTAATCCGATTTTAATGAAATTTGGTGTGCACAAAGAGGAGGTGTTGTCGAGTTTAGGTTTTGAATTTGGACCTTATAGGCCAACCAGGGGCCCGGCGGGGGGTCATCAAATTAGGACACCTCGGCTATGTTAAATTTTTAAAACGATCCTATTTCTTCATTTGAGTTCCGATTTAAAAAAAATTTCGTATATAGAATCTCCTCATCGAGCACTATAAAAAATGTCGTCGTAGCAGTAAATTATCTCTTATAGTTTAGGAGATATTCGCATTTGAATATTAAAATTTTAAAATTTTTACCGTCCTTACTTTAGTTTTTTTGATAATAGCAGGTCCAAATATTTCCGATTTTCGCCATTTTTTTTTATTTGCTTAACAACAAGTTTATATACCAAGCAGTGAAAGAATTATGTAAAAATCATGACTGAGTCCAAAGTTATAGGCATTTAAATTTAAAAAATTAAAAAAAGGCGATTTTTTGTCATTTTTTTGCGAAAAAAGTATCTTTTTCTTTTTAAGTTATCTAAAAAGTTTCTAAGAAGATGTATATAGAATTTATACTTTTTGGAAAGCTGACTTTACATAAAATACGATAAATGAAACAAAACCTAAAAATTTTTGATACCGAGGGGACCAGGTCCATCCAAAAAAACCCTATTTTTTATGGAAAATTAAATTTTGAGCAAAAATTCTCAAATCGCATAGTCGATATCAAATTATAGTGACCTGTTTTATATGACCCAATAAGTTCTTAATCATTTTGTAACGGGTTTCGATAACCCCGCCCCTGGTATGGATATAATAGGCAAAAAACCAAAAAATCCCATTTTTGGGATTTTTTAAAACTTTTTTTGGGAATTCCGGGATTTCTAATAAGAAAATTCGAAATTTTTATTTAATTTTGGATTTTGAGTAAAAAAATCTACCTAACTGTAAAATTTCATCAAAAAATATTCATAAATAAAATTTTTATTGCAATTTGAAAAATTTGTATCTTCGCAAAAACTGAATAAAAAACATTTTTTAATTTTTTTTAAAAAAAGTATTCCGCGAATTTTTTAATTTTCAAAAATTATATACAGTTTTGAAAAATAGACAAAATTACCTTTCCATTGATATATAACATGCCTACCTAATGTTTTTTAAGTGACAAATTAATTAGGGAAAACTCAACATCTTTTAGAAAATTAACTAGCACTATTATTTTCATCCATATATGTAACAAATTTAAGAGTTAACCTTATGGATGAAAATAATAGTGCTAGGCAAATTTTCTAAAAGATGTTGAGTTTTCCCTAATTAATTTTCACTTAAAAAACATTAGGTAGGCATGTTATATATCAATGGAAAGGTAATTTTGTCTATTTTTCAAAACTGTATATAATTTTTGAAAATTAAAAAATTCGCGGAATACTTTTTTTAAAAAAAATTAAAAAATGTTTTTTATTCAGTTTTTGCGAAGATACAAATTTTTCTAATTGCAATAAAAATTGTATTTATGAATATTTTTTGATGAAATTTTACAGTTAGGTAGATTTTTTTACTTAAAATCCAAAATTAAATCAAAATTTCGAATTTTCTTATTAGAAATCCCGGAATTCCCAAAAAAGTTTTAAAAAATCCCAAAAATGGGATTTTTTAGTTTTTTGCCTATTATATCCATACCAGGGGCGGGGTTATCGAAACCCGTTACAAAATGATTAAGAACATATTGGGTCATATAAAACAGGTCACTATAATTTGATATCGACTATGCGATTTGAGAATTTTTGCTCAAAATTTAATTTTCCATAAAAAATAGGGTTTTTTTGGATGGACCTGGTCCCCTCGGTATCAAAATTTTTAGGTTTTGTTTCATTTATCGTACTTTATGTAAAGTCAGCTTTCCAAAAAGTATAAATTCTATATACATCTTCTTAGAAACTTTTTAGATAACTTAAAAAGAAAAAGATACTTTTTTCCCAAAAAAATGACAAAAAATCGCCTTTTTTTAATTTTTTAAATTTAAATGCCTATAACTTTGGACTCAGTCATGATTTTTACATAATTCTTTCACTGCTTGATATATAAACTTGTTGTTAAGCGAATAAAACAAAATGGCGAAAATCGGGAATATTTGGACCTGCTATTATCAAAAAAACTAAAGTAAGGACGGTAAAAATTTTAAAATTTTAATATTCAAATGCGAATATCTCCTAAACTATAAGAGATAATTTACTGCTACGACGACATTTTTTATAGTGCTCGATGAGGAGATTCTATATACGAAATTTTTTTTAAATCGGAACTCAAATGAAGAAATAGGATCGTTTTAAAAATTTAACATAGCCGAGGTGTCCTAATTTGATGACCCCCCGCCGGGCCCCTGGTTGGCCTATAAGGTCCAAATTCAAAACCTAAACTCGACAACACCTCCTCTTTGTGCACACCAAATTTCATTAAAATCGGATTAACCGTTTAGAAGTTACCGAATTATTTCCCTCTTTTTTTTTTCCTATACCACTGTGTGACGGTAATACGGCGAGAAGGTTTTTTCGTGATTTTGAAATTACTTCAAAAATAACTGGAATCGACAAGGAGTTGCTTCGAAGAGTTAACACTATTTTAATGGCACTGAATAGTAAACATAAAATTAATGGAAATCGATTTGGGGAATATACATCTGAAATTTCTAAATTACTTGTATCTCTGTATCCATGGAGGGAACTAACACCAACAGTACACAAAGTATTGTGTCATGGTCAAATAATAATTGAATCGAATATTCTTCCACTTGGAGAGTTTACAGAAGAAGCCCAGGAAGCGAGGAATCGAGATTTTAAGCATGTTCAACTATTCAGCTCAAGAAAATGCTCCAGGCAATCACAGAATGAAGATATTTTTAATAGTTTACTTCTATCTTCTGATCCTGTTCTTTCAACTATGCGAAAAATATGGATATGTTATGAAACTCTATCATCTCAAAACAAGGAAGATTTAAAGGACCTTCTGGATATGTATACCGATATGACAGATTATTTTATAGAAAATAAGTAGTGTTAGGAATTAACTATATAAGTAGGTTGTAAGAATTAATTGTATTATGTTTAAGATAAACAGTTCAAATAAAAAAAGCTATTATACTAACTGATGATATTGTATTAAATTGTGTTTTATATTTCGGTGGGCGGGAAAGGTGGTTTGTGTGGCGTGATTTAGGTGTTGTTGTGCGTGGCTCATAATAAAATTATAATTTTTTTTATTGTATATACAATGTTATAATCTTTAATAAAATAATTAACTAAATAATTTTTAAAAATTGTCCAAATATTTTATTCAACACCAAATGTATGTTCTGTCTTCTTAATACTAAAATATGAAAAAGATGAAATTAAAGGACACAGGTTTAAATGAACTTATTTTTGAATGTAATTGAGATATTGGCTTGAAATTTTTTGAAAAGGGTCGAGAATTTCCATATCTAACTAAAAAAAGATATTAAGGGATAAATATGGACTAAATTGTTGTAGCTATCTGCGACCCTATTAAAATTTGGATATAAATCATAGTTTTAGAAATTTAACAAATATGTAATATAAGACAAAATCTTTATTTAGGATTTTTTACTTTTTTGCCCATAGGGTCCACATTTCTTTCAGGGCTGGGAAAATACTTTTGGAGTAAATAGAAAACATATTGAGGTTTCCAAAACTGCTTTCAGTTTTCTGATCCCAGCTTTGGGATTTTAGAACATATCGCCCAAAGTTGAAGTTTTGATAAAAAATAGGTCATATTCGGAAGGACGCAGTGGCAACATTTTCAAAAAATAGGACAAGTTTTATACGCCAAAGCGTTCTGCGTAAAGATACCTTTTAGAAAACTATAAAATTGTTATATGTTCTTAAAGAAAATTTTATTTTATTAATAAAAGAGTTAAGACACATTTTTGGCAAAAAAAACGGCAAAAAATCTAAAATTTTTTGAATTTTTAAATTAAAAAACGTATATTTTTGGATCTGTAAATGATATTGATCTGAGATTTTTTGTATATTATTGGAAATTTATTGTATAACTAACAAGAAAAAATTGAGGTATTCAAAAAAAGGCGAACCAAGGTATGGTAAATTTTGTATCACTAAATTTTTAAATGCCTATAACTCGGATATTATAAGAGATAAGTAGTATGTCTTTGTATTTGGAAGAAAAACAAAAAAATGGCACGAGTTTAAAAATTTTACATGTCGTAGGTACCCTAATTTGAGCCGTCACAGCGCCGTCCCTGGGGCATCTGCGGGTTTCATCTTCAAAACTTAAACTCGAATACTCCTTGGCTACGCTCACGCCAAATTTTATACCGATCGGATCAGCCGTTTAGAAATGCCAGACTTATTTCCAAAAAATTTCGATTCTGCCCCACTGTGCACGCCTAAACGGCTAGATCGATGGTTGCTATATAAATTTTCCAAAAGACATCAAATTTTAAATATTAATATTTTAATGGAGCAAGGGAATAACAAATATCATATTTTGGGTTGTTTAAATTTAACGAATAAAAAAGTATAATTATTTGTTATTTTGGTACTTTTATGAAATTTCTTAAATATACAATGATTTAAAAAATTATGTTTTTGCAAAGCATCTATCCAGTGGGTAAAAAAGGGAATTTTGTACTTTATTTTAATAAATGTCCTATCTGACTTTAATTTTAAATATCGCTGTATGAAATCCTAATCCTAAAAACATAATTCCTAATACATAATATAAATCTCTTTGTAAGTCTGTTCGTCAATCACGCCTAAACGGCTGGAGCGATTTTCTAAAAATTTGTAACAAAGTTAGATCTATACTTGGCGGGCGTTATAGAAAAAAATGGGGAAAATGGGTGAAAACCGGCAAAATAAGTACTTTTGATAGTAAGTAATGAGTTTTTGCAAAACATCATTAAAGAGGAAAAGGAAGGAAGAAAGGGGAGATACATGATTTTTTTAATAAATATTCTACAGGACGCATATTTTCAACATCAATTTCTGAAATGATACAAAATTTATTAAACAAAATACATAAATTTGGGTAATTTAATGGAGAAAAAGGGTACTGGTAGTATTTCTTGAACAGTGTTGGTACCTTTTATAAATATTGTTCAATTTTAATGAAATTTCATTTGTAGCTTTATAAGATCACAAAAAAATATAAAGAATTTCTTCATAAAGAGACCTTTAGCATTTTTTCAAACCTGAAGAAGAAAGGGAAAATGGGTGAAAAACGGGCAAAATTAGTACTTTTGATAGTAAATGCTGATTTTGACTATCCTTAAGCAAAAACATTTTCGTTTAAGCTACTTATTTTGTTAGAAATATATATTAGCAAAGTGCCGTTGCTAAAATTGGACCAGAAGGAGACAAAAAATAGGCCAAATGCGAAAATCGGACAAAATAAGGTACTTTTGTGCTTTATGATAGATTTTTTTCTTTCTAAAGCCAAAATATTATAGACTATGATTTTGATAGTGTCAGACATATATTTAGAAATCCCACCTTTAGGGAAATCTGTATTTGCTGCGTAAAAGGGCTCAATAAGTGCATATTTTCATACAATTCAAACTACTTCAATGAATAAATAAAATAAACAAGTAAGAGTGCCATATTCGGCAATGCCGAATCTTAAATACCCTCCACCAGCAAGCTACTTTTTATTAAAAGCCATTTAGCTATCTAATTTTTAGATAACTTGGCAACATTTTTGTTTCCGTATTGAGAGTACTAACATTTATACATATGTCGAACTAATTTTTATAAGTCCAGAAAAATTTATATTAATAGGCCAGTTCGAAAACATGTTAATAGAATGATTTATCTATACACAGAACATACTCATGTCGAATTTTATAAATATATAAAATCATTTAACAACGAATAAGGTGGTATTAAGTGCTTTACTGGGAGCCATGTAAAAAATTCCGTAGAATGATTTATATACACAAAATACACATTTATGTCGATTTTTTTCCCGATAACTTTGGTTGTCAATGTGCATTTAAGTAAATTATAATGACTTATATTTAAAAAAAATCAAGTTTAATTTTACTCCAATAAATTATGAATTAATGAAATATGTGCGTTTAATTGATTTTCGGAAGTGGACTTTATATGGGAGCTATGACCAATAATGGACCGATCCGTAAAGAATTTTGTAGGATGTATATGTATACAAAACATATTCAAGTCGAAATTTATCCCTATAGCGGAAAAAATTTCGTAGAGTGATTCATATAAAAACAAAACATATTTGTGTCGAATTTTATCAATATAATTTTATTTGACAATGAAATATGAGCATTTAAGTGATTTTCGGAAATGGGCCTTATATGAAAGCTAAAACCAATAATGGACCAATCCGGATATGACCAATTATGGACCTATCCGGAAAAAAATTCGTAGATTGATTTATATTTAAGCAAAACATATTTGTGTCGAATTTTATTAAGATAGCTTTGTTTGACAATGAAATATGTGCTTTTAAGTGATTTTCGGAAGTGGGCCTTATATGGGAGCTATGACCAATAATGGACCGATCCGTAAAAAAAATTGGTGGACCTACTGAGATCTACGTTGATAGCATGATTTCTGTTCATATTATATTTGCATGTACAAAATTTTGTGTTGATATCGATATATTTGAGGGAGTTATTAATAATAAACTAATTTTCGGGAATATATACCTTTGTATGCGGGCTATGGGAAATTTTGAATCGCTTATTTTGATTTTCAATATAATTTATCCCTGGATAAAAAAAATAATGTGGGACAAAATTCATAGAATTATCTTTTGTAGTTTCTGAGAAAACGACTTAAGAATTACGAATAAACCTGTAATTTTTTCGAGGTAGTGTGAAATTTTCACTCATAACTTTTAACGTTGTGAACCGATTTTGGTGATTATCAATACCAAACTGCTTAGGACGACAGGGAATATTTTTGGTGAATTCGGTTTATTTCTTTTACTTAGTTTTAACGTGAGCATGTTTTAGGCAGACAGACAGACATACGAACGGAGAGACAGACATTGCTAAATCGATTCACGGTATAACAAGTAAAAATTTGTAGTCAGGCATGGTGAATTTGGTTTATTTCTTTTATTTAGTTTTAACGTGAGCATATTTTAGGCAGACAGACAGACGGACGGACAGACTGACATAGCTAAATCGACTCAGGGTATAACAAGTAAAAATTTGTAGTCAGGCATGACCGACCATATAATATTCTACACTACAAATGTTTATTATTTTTTTTTAGTAATAAAGCATTTAATTTAATTTTTATCTTAATTCAGAAATATTTCAACAATTTGTTGACAAAAATACGATAAAAGAAATTTATTTATTAACACTAATTTTTTTATCGTATTTAAGTACATTTTTATAGATATTTAGAACAGAGGCACCACTTTATGTACTCTAATACCAATTTAACAGAATCACGATCTCGTGTCAAGTGACCCAACTCAAAAAATCGATTTGGATGAAATCGTACTGCCGGACTTAGAGGGGATCAAAGTTTGACATTTTGGTCATGCACGGTTTTTTCAAATGAGTGTAACTTTTCGCCTATTGGTCCTAGAAAAAATTGTCTAAAGGAGTTTAGATAGATATTTCTTTACTGTTTACAAAATTTTTTCTTGAATTTTAAAAATATGTAATACAAAAAACACAATTTGTGTTCGAAAGATTAAAAACTATGCTAAATAAGCTATAAATATTTTAGACATATGCAAAATATATGCATTTTAAAGCAAAATATGCAATTTTTGCATTTATAACAAAACTAGCTGCGTGTACCCGGCGTTGCCCGGGTTTCTTCATAAATTAAAAAGAATATTTCCTATCTGTAATGACTATACTTTTTATAAATAAATGTCAAAATTTAGCTTATAACGATAAAATAGTTATTATATTTTTCCGCATTTTGTTTAATACTTAAAGTCAGTTTCTGGACCAAAAAGTCCTTTAAAAATTTACAAATTGATAATGAGCTTAAATTAGGAAATTTTTACTAATTTGTAGACAAATCTAAGAAACTTTTTTCGAGAAAATATACTGAAATCAGCATTTTCAATCACTGGTAGGGAAATAAGGACACTTTCAAATTAGTTGTTTTAATTTTTCCACGTGCAGTAGATTTTAAGAACTGTTCAGTTTAAATTTGGTCACACTTTACTTTGAATTGTGGTGCCACTGGTGTAAAGATGCAAAAGGCTTCGGGGCATTTTATTAACTACAAAAATACGTACCATTAACCATACAAAATGTCAAGCGATTTTCTTGCTATTTGAAAAAGTACATGCAATTAAAGAAACTCTGAAACGATTATGAACAATTCTGGACAAAATCATGAAAAATTTGGGCTCATTGCAAGATTTCAAAAGTCTTAAAAAAGAACAAAATTACTGTCCTAGGAAAATATGAAGAGTCCTAGAATTTTGACAGAGAAAACAAAACAACTTTTAATTTGACAAACAATTTTGAGTTGTTCATTAAAGAGTAAAACCACCGTTTTTGTCTCATCATTAAATAATTTTACTTATTAAAATATCCAAATCTTCCTCCAATTAAAAAAATTTCGGAATTTGTTAATGGTAAATGGAAAATGTGTGCTGAAGTTATTCAAAATCATTATTTAATTTGAAAAGCTTGCAATAAATACGGCGCTACATACAGAAAAAGTTGTGCAGAATTTTTTGGTGGACAATTTTCTAAAAGTATAAAAAGATATCGAAAGATGAATTCATCCAAATTTTATATGAACAATGCTTTATATGCATCATTTGAGAGGTCTACCTATTTATATAAGATTAGCAAAAGTGCTGTCTTTCGGGACACTCTAATGATTAGTCAAATACATATCTTCATGGTTTTTATACCCACCATCAAAAAAGAAACACATCGAAATATTGGTCATAGACCAACAAAAGTATATATATTCTGGGTCCTCATTAAATTCTAAGACGATCTAGCCATGTCTGTCCATCCGTCTGTCTGTCTGTTGAAAGAACGATAGAGTCCTAATGGAAAGAGCTAGAAAGTTGAAATTTCACATAAATATTTCTTATAGGTAAGGTTTAATTGGTATTGAAAATGGGCAATATCGGTCCACGTTTTCGGATAGCCCCCATACAAGTGGCTCCTCGTAAAGCAGCTTTAACAGCTTGTTTAAAAATACTAATATAGCGATGAAATTCGACATAAGTAAGTTTCTTATGATCCAAAATCACTATGCAAAATTGTATGAGGATCGGTCCATGATTGACCCTACCCCCCATTTAAGGTCCCCTTCAGAAAGTGACTGCAACGCTCTTTAATGGCTTAAAAATACGAGTGTAGCGATGAAATTCGACACAAATAAATTTAATACGAACCGAATTCTGTGTACCAAATTTTATGAGGATCGACCCATAATTAACCCTACCCCCCTATATAAGGTCCCGTTCAGAAAATTACTTTAACGCTTATAACTGGCCTAAAAAATACGAGTATATAGAAGAAATTCGACATAAGTAAGTTTCATTCGAGTCAAACGAGGTTTGATGGTGGGTATATAAGATTCGGCATAGCCGAATATAACACTCTTACTTGTTTAGATTTGAGCTGCATTTAAAAATGGCAACCGAATTTATATCAAGATAAATTTTTCATGGTATATTTAACTGATCACAGATTTTTATTGTTATCTCGATTTAACAATAAATTTATATTTTATATTTTTGATATAAAACTCGATTTGTATGGAAAATATTAGTGATTACGCATCTTTATTGTTTTCTCGAATTGATAGTTATTTAAAGTAAATTTTTAAAGAGTTATATAAATTGAAATTTTAAGGGGAGATAAGAATGATTTTAAGTGTTATATACGGAACCACAGCCGATTTAAATCCGATTTTTTGTGAAAATGTAATATGAATTATCATTTACCCTATTTTAGGATCGTAGGAAACTACATCCGATTCTGATTTAAAATAGTTATTTTCTTATACACAGCAGATTACAGGTTTTGAAATAAAAATAGTTTTCCGGTGGAAAATATAAGTGATGGGAGTATTACATATGGATCTACAACAATATAATATTGATAAAAAATGTTCATATGCTATTTTCTCGATCGTAGTAAACTACATCCGATTCTGTTTTCAAATAGTTATTTTTTGAGGATATACAGCCGATTACAGGTTTTAAAATAAGAATAGTTTTCCGGTGGAAAATATAAGTGATGGGAGTATTATATACGGATCTAGAACCGATTTTATGCTTTAGATGAAAATCGATTTTTGATAATAAATTAAATTGATTACAGATTTTTATTTTACGTAATCGTAAAGTAAGTTAAGGACCTACAAACATTTTAGAGTTTTCAAATAAAAATAAATTTTTGATTAAAAATTTAACTAAATAATAATTCTCATATAATATAAGAAGTATATCATGATCTTTAGCATTATAAATGTAACAAAAAGTAGACGGAAAAAAGTCATTGCATTTCATTAGGATCACAACATTCCTGAAATTAGTGGAATAGGTGTATTTTTTGGATTTGATATATTAAATATTCTCTTCCTCAAATTAACCTAACCTTCCACGATAGAACTATTGTCATGCTAAATTTCATGAAGCATAAAATCCAGATCCTAGAAATTTGGTGTTATAGGTGGTATTCTAAAAGTGAACATAAAAATATGCGTAGGATCCAATCAATATAATATAGAGTCTTTTTTAACTTCTGAGGTTACACTTATTAATCTGCCGAATTTTATATAAATCGGTTTAGTAGTTATGTAGTGAAAGAGTAAAAAGAGTCTCATATATATTTATTATTAAATACATATTATACGTTTTGAAGATGTAATGTTTCGTACTGTTCATTCCACAACAATTATTATAATAGTTTTTATGAAAATCGGATCAGTAGTTTTTTGTATGTCTGAACGTAAATTTGGTTTAATAATTGTTTTACAAAAAGTTGGTGTAAAAAGAGGCATGGCGTCCAATCCAGATCCTGAGGTCAGACCTATTGGTATACCAAATTTCTTGTGAATCGGTTCAGTAGTTTTCTGTAAGTCTCGAATGGAAATTTTGTATGACAATTATATAGAAAAAAGTGAGAATAAGAAGAATCGTGACGTCAAATCATGATTTTATATAACATATTGTTCCACTGTAGAATAGCACTATTAGTGTTCGAAATTTCATGTAAATCGGTTCAGTAGTTTGTCCATGAAAGCGTAACAAACAGACATTCTCTTTCATATAATTATAGGATAATATATAGGTAAGGATAATTTTATAAAAAGTGGGCGTAGAAAGGGGCGTGGCATCGGATCACTATCTTATATATACTATAGTTCTTTCCAAACTTATAACTATCGGTATGCAAAATTTCAGGTAAATCGGTTTAGTAGTTTTTGCATATTGTGATTGTAAAATTGGTGTAATAATAGTTTTACAAAAAGTGGGCGTAAAAAAGCGGACCAAATTTCATGTAAATCGGTTCAGAAGTTTTGCCGTGAAAGCGTAACAAACACACAAACAAACAAACAGTCTGTTTTATATATATATAGGATATGCAATTTATGGATTTATAACAAAATATGCAAAAATATGCAACAACAAATCGAAGAAAACTACGTAAAATTTATTTTGAGTTACAGACTACAAACATGCATTTGCATACAAATCCTTGGCCTGAATAGAATGCATACTTTATTATACCCTCCACCACCATCAGAGGTGATAGAGGGTATATATAACTTGTCATTCCGTATGTAACACCCAGAAATATTCATCTGAGAAACAACAAGGTATATATATTCTTGGAACTTATGAAATTCTAAGTCGATCTAGCTATGTACGTCTGTCTGTATAAAACACTGTCACGCTAACACGAACCAACAGAAATTAACGAAATTCACCCAAAATATCTACTATTGTCCTAGACAGTTTTGTATTGAAAATGAATAAAATCGGTTCAAATCGAAAAAAGTTATGAATCAAAATTTGAAAAAACTCCGAAAAAATTAAGTTTTTTTATTCCCTCCACCACCAATAGTTGTGATAGACGGTATGTATAACTTTGTCATTCCGTGTGTGACGCCAAGAGATATTCATCTGATACCCAACAAAGTATATATATTCTGGGTCCTTATCAAATTCTGAGTCGATTTAGCTATGTCCGTCTGTCGGTCCGCCCGTCCGTCTGTCTGTATAAAACACGCTAACGTGAAAACGAAGCTAAGTAAATTAATGAAATTCGACCAAAAGATTCACTATTGTCCTAGGCACTTTGGTATTGAAAATGAGCAAAATCGGTTCACGTGGGGAGAAGTTATGAATCAAAATTTAAAATAAATCAGAAAAATTTACACTTTTTTTACACCTTCTAATGGAATTTTCACAAAAACTGTGCAATATAATTCCATGATAATTACCACACTTTTGTTTCTCCATGAAAGCTTGACAACGCTTGAAAATATGCGGAATCGGTTCACAACTACATATACCTCCGATACAAAGGTACATATTCCCGGAAAATGTGTTTAAAAGAAAAAACTTTCACGATCGGTTCATATTTAGTCACAGCTCCCATACAAGGCCCCACACGAAAATCACAAAAACGCTCATAACTCATTATTTCATTAAAACATTTATACAAAATTTGTCACAAATATTACTTTTGCATACAGAAATATTACAGTAAAAGTTTTTTCCGATTGTTTCACAATTGGTCATAGCTCCCATATAAAGTCCCGACACGAAAATCACTAAAACGCACATAACTAATTACTTAATTAAGATATTTATACAAAATTTGCCACAAATATTACATTTGTATACAGAAATGTTACCGTAAAAGTTTTTTCCGATGGATCCACAATTGGTCATAGCTCCCATACAAGGTCTCCACACGAAAATCACTAAAACGCACCTAACTCCTTAACTAATTAAGATATTTATACAAAACTCCCTATACCCAGTGTGCAAAAAAAAGCAAAAAAAACCCAGTTACACATGGGAGATGCCACTCAAATTATTGCAAGTTCGCCAAATTTTCCGAACGCTAAACAGGATTTTAATGTAAGCTATGAAAAATGTAAATAATATTGTATTGTATTTAATTCATATGAGAGGGGCCAATCCCCTCATTCAAAGTCCGTCCATTTTTCTCTAAATGTTCACATGAATGTCAAAGTTCTTCATGTAAAATTTGAAGAATTTGAGAGCTCTAACTGTTACAGTTTTCGAGATATACTGATTTAATATTCTCTTAATATGGAAGGTGCCACGCCCACTATAGTCATTCCGCCCGTTTTGTCCAAAAATATTCTTATGGATGTCAAAGTTGTCCGTGCACAATTTGAGGACTCTAATTGTACCAGTTTCCAAGATATAGGACTTTTAATAGTTATTTAATAAGTAGGCGTGGCACCTCGCATACTTGAATTTTTTAAATAAAAAGAAGCCTCTAGTTCCTTCCAGATATACAGGAAGGTACTGTTAAAATTTTAAGAAAATCGGTCCAGCCGTTTAGCCGTCTATAGACTTCAAACAAACAAATAAACACACATTCATTTTTATATATGTATATAGATTAAGCAAAAATATTACTTCTTTACACAGAAATTTAACTGTACAATTTTTTACTATCGGTCCACAATTGGTCATAGCTTCCGTACAAGGTTCTCTTCAGAAATACACTTAAACGCATATAACTCATTTAAAAATAATGATATCCATGAAAAATTTGGCACAAATATTACTTCTATATACAGAAAAGATACTGTAAATTTGTTTAACGATCATCCATAACTGTTTTTAAATCCCATACAAGGATCACTTTCACACACATCATTCAACAATGCAAATTATTATATAGCTAAAGCATATTTTAGGGCGCTATTAAAATATATAAGAAAATTGTGTTTGTAATGTTCTAAAATCTTATATGCCATTCATACCAAATCAAAAACTGGTTGGTTTTTGAAAAACTAACTTTTAACAAGTCAGAGTGCTATATTCGGCTATGCCGAATCTTAAATACCCTCCACCTGTAAGCTACTTTTTATGAAAACCCTTATAAATATTACTAGATACGTATTTAATAAATTGTGAAAGTTTAAATTGTGCTTCCGTGATTTAGAAATCATATATACCTTTAGAAATATATACATTTAGAAATCATATATACCTTTTATGGAGATATGGCCAATCCGAACAAAATTTCACAGAATGATTTTCGATAAAAAACACACTGTGTCGGATTTTATCCGTATATATTTATAATTGAATGAAATATATTGGAAAAAGTGACTTTTGGAAATGGGCCTTATATGAGAACTAAGAGTCTCAGTGTTGCCAATTTAGCACTTTTAGCACCCAAAATGTAATCTAGCACCGAGCACCTTTTTTAGCATTTTTCATACGTTTTTTGCTACTTTTTTAGCACATTTTAGGATTTTTGTACATATTCTTGTATGCCAATTTTAATTGTTCTTCTGTAAAGATATGGTTAAAAATTAATTATTAATTAATTATGTACAACAAAAAATTAATGTTTACTGGTTATGTGTAGAAATATCGGTTCGTATTTGATGAGCTTAAGTTACATTTTAAAAGGGCCACTTCCTATGGAAAATGGCACAAAGCTAAACTGAAATCCAAAATTTTTTTGAATTGTAATATTCTTTACAAAGGATTTCATTTGTGTCTTCCCTTTAGACTTTTAATTAAAACTATCATTATAATTGTAAACTCAATTTCAAAAATATTCACAACCAAAAATTTTTGCGTTACGCATCAACAAACTCGTTTAATGGAGCGTTTCTGGAACTAGTTCTTTAATCAATGATTTAAGTTCGAGTTTGCTATCCTCAGATATAGTTCTAGAGAAGTTTTAGATAACATATAAACCTTCTTTAGAACTTGATCTTTTTCCAGCGATTTATTATTCAAATTGTTGAGATTGAGATCAATTTTTGGAAACCGTCAATTATAATAAAATTTTCTTACAATAAATTCGAGATATTTTTCTACTGGTTTGAAGTAGTTGTTTTTAAAATCTGGACTAGTATCCCAATGGAAATATTGAAAGAAATTATTTCATCAGAACTTTTTAATCACAACATTTTTCGACAGAACTGTTTCGAGAATTAATGGCGATATTATTAGTTGCAATGTCGCAGTTCCAGAATCTGGTTGTTTACTTCCGATCTAAAAAATTCATAAAAATTTATTGAATAAGCATTCCTAATTCCGTATTAAAATTATCCCATAATAAGTGCGTATTAATGTAAAAACATTATTTATGCAGTTAAAAAATACCAAAAAATAAAGCTATTTTAGAAAAATTATATAAAAAATCCTCTTTTTGGGATAAAGTAAGAATCGAAAAACTCTAAAACTAGTTATTATAAACATTTTGTTCTGTAGTAAAATCAACCCATAATAAGTGGAGTTGGTCCATTTGCGTACTAAGCTAAAAATATTATTTATGTAGTTTATTTTAAAAATTTAAATTAAAATATTTTACAATAAAAAAACCTTATTTTTGTCAGCAATTGATTTTTTTTTTTGCATTGATCTTTAATAAAAAAAAAGATTTCTTATATACACAAAATATCCTTATTCCGATACCTTTATTTATCAATGAAATGTGCGATTTTCTGAAGTGGATCTTATATGACAGATATGAACAATTATGGACCGCTCCGTAAAAAACTTATTTTTATAGCCTATTTCTACACTACACCACTTTAAAGTATACCAATCGGCTTAGAATCATTTTCTGATTCGATTTGGCTTGTAATCAAACTTCAGGTCTCAATTTTGAAGATAATTCAATGAAATTTGGCACATCATCTTCTATGGTACCGGAGACGAAGCCTATTGAAAATGATTAACATTGGTTCCTTATTTCCTTATTATTTTATTCAACGATAAACGGCTTAAGTATATCTAAGGCAAGGTACTATTCGGAAAACATTTCGCTGGGTGTTTCATATTTACTATAAACACATTCATGACTAATATAATACCGATATCTTCATTCAGTTATGAAATATGTGTGTTTACGTGGTTATCGGAAATGGGCCTTATATGGTATTTATGCCCAATTATGGACCGATCCAAAATACATTTTGCAGAGTGATAGATATATGTATACACAATATATATTTATGTTGAATATTATTTCAATATCTTTATTTCTAAATTAGTTATGTGCATTTAAGTAATTTTCTGAAGTTGACCTTACATGGGAGCTGTGACCAATTACGGGCAGAGCCGGAACAAATTTCTACTTTAAACACATTCATGATGAATTTTATACCGATAATTTCATTCAGTTATGTAATATGTGCGATTACGTGGTTATCGGAAATGGGCCTTATATGGGAGCTATGTCCAATTATGGACCAATCCGAAAAATATTTTGCAAAGTGATATATGTATACACAAAACATATTTATGTTGAATATTATTCCAATATCTTTATTTCTTAATTAGTTATTTGTATTTAAGTATTTTTCGAAAGTGGACCATATATGGGAGCTGTGACCAATAATCGACCTATACAGATCTACGTTGTTAATATGATTTCTGTTCTTATTATATACATATGTGCAAAATTTCGTGGTGATACCGATATTTTTGCCGAAGTTATTAACGATAAATCTATTTCCGAGAATATGTACCTTTGTATGGGGGCTATGAGAAATTTTGAATCGATTGTTTTGAGTTTGAACATTTTTAATCCCTGGGTAAAGAAAATAAGGTGTGACAAAATGCATTCCATTATCTTTAGTGGCTTCTGAGAAAACTACTCAAGAATTAGGAAAAAAACTTAATTTTTTTCGAGGTAATCTGAAATTTTTAGTCATAACATTTTACGTTGTCGACTCAGAATTTCATAAGGATCCAGAATATATACTTTGTTGGGTCTAAGATGAATATTTCTTGGTGTTACACACGGAATGACAAACTTATATATACCCTCTATCACCACTGATGGTGGTGGAGGGTATAAAAACTAATACGTTTATACCAATGGTTTTTAATTTTTTTGACATTTACTTACCCTTACATTCACACAATGAAATTAATTAAAGCTGTAAATGCACTTTTTCTATATTTTAAATCACTTTAATAACGTTTTTTTAATTAATTTGTTATAAAGTTAACATTTTATTCCTCCAAATTTGTGTAAATTTAAAAATTTTCAAAATATATATTTTTTCTTTTTGACATTTTCTTTTATAAAAACTTTTTTAAAAGCTCAACCAGAGCTGGAAGTTTTGTTTTTAGTGATTTTTATTGGGTTTTTATCAAAAACTAGTTAAAAGTAGTTTTTAATTTGTATGGAAAAACCAAGGAAATTTTAGTAGTTTTTCAATCAAAAACCAATTGAGGCCAAAAACTACCAGTTTCTGTTTGGTGTAAATGGCAATATTAGTGGTTTTCAATTCAAAAACATGAGAAAACCTATTTTACAAATATTTGATCAATTACTATTAATATAAAAGTAGCTGGTGGAGGGTAAGTAAGATTTTGGGACACATATTACCTTTGTATACAGAAATATTGTTTTAAAATTTTTTCACGGTGGGTCTACATTTGGTCATAGCTCCCATACAAGGTCCATTCCCGACATAGCACATAACTCATTTCTAAATTAAAATATCCATACAAAATTTGGTGCAAATATTGCTCTTATATACAAAAATGTTACTGTGAAATTTTTTTCCGATCGGTTTATAATTGGTCATAGTTCCCATAAAAGGTCCCCTCCAGAAAATCACTTAAACGCAAATAACTCATTACTAAATTAAGATATCCATATACAATTTGGTACAAGTATTGCTCTTATATACAGAAATGTTACTGTTAAATAACTCATTACCAAATATTGATATCCATACATTTAGCACAAATATTGCTCTTATATACATAAATGACACTATAAAATTTTTTCACGATCGGTCCATATCCCATATCCCACACAAGGTCCCTTCCAGAAAATCACTTAAATACACAATATTCATTACCAAATAATGATATAGATACAGAATTTTGCTAAAATTTTGTCTTTATATACATTAATGTTACTGTAGAATTTGTTTACGATCGGACCATAATTGGTCATAGCTCCCATACAAGGTCCTCTTACGAAAATCTCTTAAATGCACATTACTCATTACCAAATAAAGCTATTGATACAAAATTTGGCACAAATATTATATTTCAAGATTTTTTCACGATCGGTTCATTCGGTGCGATCGGTCCCATACAAGGTTCCCTTCCGAAAATCACTTAAACACACATTAATTATTACTAAATTACGGTATAGATACAACAAGTAAGAAAGTATAGTCGGGCGTGACCGACCATATGATACCCTACACCAGTTATGCATATTAAATGTAATTTATTTTTCATAATAAAGCATTCTTCTATTACCTTGTTCCGATACATTTAAGTAATTTATGGATGAAAAACTAATTTTCTGAAAGAGGCTTTATATGGGGACTAGGGGCAATATGGACCAAGCCTGATAAAATTTTGTGAATATATTTATATGTACATAATATTTTATTGTGCTGAATTCCATCGCGATATTTGCGTTTATAAGTTAATTTTTTTCCGATACATTTATGCAATTTATCGGCGAAAAACTAATTTTCTGAAAAATGGTTATATGGGGGCTTGTTCCAAATATGGACCGATCTCTATAAAATTTTGTGAATAGATTTATATTTACATAATATTTATTTGTGCTGGATTTCATAGCGATAAAAGTGCTTATATGTGAATTTTGGACATTCAATGAGGCCCGATTTTTATGAAATTTGGCAAGATCATCAAGGCTCGTATAAAACTTATTTGTGCTGCTTTCCATCTAGGTATTTTTAACATAAATATGAGCTCAAAGGCCCTTTTCGGGGTGTTCTGTTGTATATGGGCTAGGTGAAATAATGGACTGATTTTAACCATTTGCAATAGGCTTCGTCCTTGGGCCAAGAAGCGTGCGTGTACCAAATTTCATCCAATTATTTTGAAAATTTCGACCTGTACCTTGCGCACAAGGTTTACATGGTCAGCCAGACGGACGGACATAGCTTAATCAA
This sequence comes from Lucilia sericata, assembly GCF_015586225.1. NCBI lineage: Eukaryota > Metazoa > Arthropoda > Insecta > Diptera > Calliphoridae > Lucilia > Lucilia sericata. Next base: position 212,350 of record NW_023994612.1, read on the forward strand.
CCCAGAAAATGATTTTAAGCCGATTGGTATACTTTAAGATGGGTATAGAACGAATAATTTTATGTGTTACAAACATCAGCTCAAATTCAATATACCCTCCCCACCAAAGTGGAGTAGGGTATACAAATTGACTGAAATATAGCTTTTATGTACAGAAATGTTACTTAAAGAATTTTTTACACTCGGTCTGTAATTGGTCATATCTCCCATACTAGGTCATGCCCCGAAAATCACTTTAACCGCATTTAACTAGTTGCATTATCAATTTGTGTAGAACAGTACACAGTGGGGCAGAATCGAAATTTTTTGGAAATAAATCTGGCATTTCTAAACGGCTGATCCGATCGGGATAAAATTCGGCGTGAGCGTAGCCAAGGAGTATTCGAGTTTAAGTTTTGAAGATAAAATTTGGCGTGAGCGTAGCCAAGGAGTATTCGATTTTAAGTTTTGAAGATGAACCCTGCAGATGCCCCAGGGACGGCGCTGTGGCGGCTCAAAGTAGGGTACCTACGACATGTAAAATTTTTAAACTCGTGCCAGCACTCGACGAGATCTTGAAAAAACATGCTTGGACATACTACTTATCTCTTATAATATCCGAGTTATAGGCATTTAAAAATTTAGTGATACAAAATTTACCATAACTTGGTCCGACTTTTTTGAATACCGGGTGTAATTTTGGACCAAATGGACTCACTTTTTTCTTGTTAGTTAGACAACAATAATATACAAAAAATTTCAGATCAATATCATTTACAGATCCAAAAATATACGTTTTTTAATTTAAAAATTCAAAAAAATTTTTATTTTTGCCGTTTTTTTCCCAAAAATGTGTCTTAACTCTTTTATTAATAAAATAAAATTTTCTTTAAGAACATATAACAATTTTATAGTTTTCTAAAAGGTATCTTTACGCAGAACGCTTTGGCGTATAAAACTTGTCCTATTTTTTGAAAATGTTGCCACTGCGTCCTTCCGAATATGACCTATTTTTTATCAAAACTTCAACTTTGGGCGACATGTTCTAAAATCCCAAAGCTGGGATCAGAAAACTGAAAGCACTTTTGGAAACCTCAATATGTTTTCTATTTACTCCAAAAGTATTTTCCCAGCCCTGAAAGAAATGTGGAATATGGGCAAAAAAGTAAAAAAATCCCATTTTTGGGATTTTCATTCCTATTTTTGGGAATTGCGGGATGCCCTTTGACCTTTTCAATTTTTTTTGCATTTTCTTATATGAAATGACAAATTTACAAGCGTTGAAAATTTCATTGAGTTTTGTTCATAAATAAAGATTTTGTCATATATTACATATTTGTTTAATTTCTAAAACTATGATTTATATCAAAATTTTAATAGGGTCGCAGATAGCTACAACAATTTAGTCCTTATTTATCCCTTAATATAGTTTTTTAGTTAGATATGGAAATTCTCGATTCTTTACAAAAAATTTCAAGCCAATATCTCAATTACATTCAAAAATATTTTCGTTTAAACCTGTATCCTTTAATTTCATATTTTTCATATTTTAGTATTAAATATGACAGAACATATTTAAATATTATATTTACCTATTTTCTATTTGTTTGCTTATCCTTATAATTGAAAGGTCCTATTATGCTTAAATTTTCAGAAATTTATAACTATTTTTTACCTAAATTTTTTCGACAGATCATTTCGTTCTGTTTCGTTTATGATCATGTAGGTAAAAATATACAGGTAATGATAATTTCGATTCATTCACTAATAAGAAATATCAATGACTGAATTACAGGTTATAGTAATATAGTCCTAAATGTTAATAGGTAGACAATTCGTAATTTTTTACTTTTACTGTATCGGAAATGACAAGAATTGGTATATAAGTAAACTTCTCAGATTTTAAGTACCATATTTAATAAATCTACAATGATTACATTAAAGTACGAAGAGTTGTGTTCCGTTTTATGGAGTGTATCTTCAAAAGGGCCAGAAAGAATTAAAGACATTTCAAATTATATATAAACTACATATACAGTGGTAGACATTCGTTTGTACGCAATATATTTTTTTAACTTTTGAAAGAAAGTAAATAGTGTTTTAAGAAAAAAGGTTTGCGAAATAGTTTGATACTATCTTCGTTACAAAATTATAATATAAAATTGTAATATTATTTGCTCTATTAGCAATTCCAGAGAAAAAAATTAAATTTGTCTGAGACATTCGTTTGTACGCACTTTACATAATTTATATTAACCATAAAAATGATTTGTACATTTCTCTTTTTCTTATCATAACATTTAGTACGACCTCCATAATTGTTACTGACATAATAGATTTCATTAGATTTTGGATAGGTCAATTTTTAAAGCGCTTCAAAAAGAATTTCCGAAGGTCATGCTTAAAAAATTTTTTATGTTATTTAAATGCTAAAAAAGTATGTTTTTTTGTTTATAAATCTTTTCAGCTATGATTTTAAGAATGATTTTGATTGGTTGTGTCTTGAAATTCCGCCTGGTTAAGGAAGATAATTAAAATATTTGTCGGAAAATCAATCCAAACCCTTGTCAAATACCCATTTTTGGATAGAAATTGTATCTCGAGTCGCAATTTTTCATTATTTTTTCTGCTAAACAGTCTTCTAATGAATCAAAGAACAGTGTTGCCAACATTGGTCAAGCAAAACGCGCGCAAAAAAATTAAAAAGGGGTAAAAAAGCGTAATTTTCTAACTGAAAATGGGTAAAAAAGCACTAACGTTTTTTAGTCAAATATTGTTTATTTTAATAAAAATTGCACATTATTTCGCTCATTTCCTACAAGACTCCAAAATTCGTTTTTTAGAACATTGACTACAAAACAAAACATGCGTCATACTAAAGTCTTTCATCTGTGTGAGTTAGATTTTTAGTAACGTAAGAACTAAAACTAATGTTTGACGAATATTAGATAAATAAGATGAGAAATTTTCAAATTCCTTGATTTGTTTAAAAGTTATTTTAAAAATAGTAAAATGTCATTAAACATTCAAACTGACAGGCACACTACCAACTGGCGAACCGATGTAACCACACCCAAATTGTAAAATTGTACAAAACTTATGAAATATATTTTTTTGCAAAATCTATATATATTATTTTTAAGTTTTTTGAGTTCTGGAAAAATTTTTAATTTCACTGATAGTGAATAACATAACTTATTTTAACGTATTTTGAATATTTTGTTTTTTGTTTTTGAAGAATATTTGCTTTTAAAACTTAACACAAATAAAAAAAACTTTAGAGCACCCGTGTAAAAAAATATAAAACAGTTTTTAAGAAAAATTTAGTCCTTAGTGTAAACTATTAAACTGATCGTATTCTAATAAACAACAAAAAGTGGTACAAATAGAAAGATCAAAGAATGATCCCTCAGTTTTCTTAACATTATAGAGAAAATGTTTAATATTAATTAAATAAATTACCTCCTGAAATTCACAATTATTTTAAAATATTTTAACAAGTAAGAGTGTTATATTCGGCTGTGCCGAATCTTATATACCCACCATCAAATCTTATGACGTAAAAGGAATGCTTCTCTGTAAACATCAGGGAGATAATGCTTAATTCAATTATGTACGTGATCTTCGAATTAACAAAATATTAATTTTTAAAAACAAAATATATATATATATCAGAGGTAGTGTCAATTATGAACTGTTTGTCGTAAAATTTGGTAGAAAGACTTCGTATAACACTTATTCGTTTCGAATTTCATTGCTGATCTCGAATTTTTAATTCAGACATAAGCGTAAAAGTTATTATCTAAAGGGGAACTTATATGGGGTTGGGACAATTATATATCGATACCCATAAAATTTTGTACATAGATTTAGTTTTGTTGGTCAGTTATATCGTCATAAAATTCGGAATAAAGAATTATAATAAAAATCTTTTTATTGCGAGTACAACGATGAAGTAATCATGGAGGCTTTATATATTAGGGATAGGTTCAATTGTGTAAAAAAATTGTATAAAACTTATTTTTTGTCAATTTTCATCGCTGTATTCATATTTTTAAGGGGACCTTAATAGGGGGTAGGGTAGGTTACCGAAAAATCCGAATTAAATTCGGTAGGAAGATTACGTTTGTATAAAAGTTGTTTATTTCGAATTTCTCCGCTATACTCGTATTTTTAAGTCAGTAAAGAGCGTTAAAATCAATTTTTGAAGGTGACCATATGTGGGGGTAGGGTCAATTATGGACCGATTGCCGTAAAATTTGCTAGAGAGATTTTGGCTTATATAAAACATATTTATGTCGAATATTTTTAAGTCGGTAATGAGTATTAATGTCATTTGGTAGAGAAATTTTGATGCATATAAAAGTTACTTATGTTGAATTTCAACGCTGCACTCATAGGGAGACCTTATTTGGGGGTAAGGTCAGTTATGGACCAATTCCCATAAAATTTGGTAGAGACATTTTGCCTTATATAAAACTTATTTATGCCGAATTTCATCGCTATACTCGTATTTTTAAGTCAGTAATGACCGTTTAAATCATTTTCTGAAGGAGACCTTATATGGGGGGTAGGCTCAATTATAGACCTATTTCTATAAAATTTAGTAGAGATTTTGGCTTATATAAAACTTACTTATGTTGAATTTCATCGCTATACTCGTATGGGGGGTAGGGTCAATTTTGGACCGATTCCCATAAAATTTGGTACAGAGATTTTGACGCATATAAAACTTATTTATGCCAAATTTTATCGCTATACTCGTATGTTTAAAACAGTTGTGACTGTTAAAGCTGTTTTTCGGGGGGTCACTTGTATGGGGGATATGCGAAATTGCGGACCCATATTGCCCATTTGCCATACCAAACAAACCTTACCTATAAGAAATATTTGTGGAAAAATTTAACTCGCTTGCTCTTTCCGATCTAACCCTATCGTGCTTTCAACAGACAGACGGACGGACAGATGAACAGACGGATGGACATGGTTAGATCGGCTTAGAATTTAATAAGCACCCAAAATATATATACTTTTGTGGGTCTACGACCAATATTTCGATGTGTTACAAACGGAGTGACAAAATCAATATACCCCACTCATCTTTTTTGATGGTGGGTATAAAAAGCACTAAATGCACTGTCATAAAATTAGAAAGCACCACTGTAGTGCCTTTTTGTAAAAAGGCACCATGAGTAAAGTTTTCCGCGTTTGGCACACCAAAAGGCACCGCAAATAGTGCTAAAAGCACTAAGTTGGCAACACTGTCAAAGAATATTCCAAATCCAATTTTGGGTGAAAAAATTCCGATGGAAATCTGAAATTTGTATAAGAAACATGTCTAATGCACCACAATTTCCCAATCGAAATGTAATTTGTACTTCTAGCGGCGTTTTGGTTCAATTCGCACAATACGTTATTGTAACGACTTAGATAATATAAGTTTAACTTATTTTCACTTGAAAATATTAACTTTTAGAAGTTATTCATATCCGATATCGGGCCGTATGGAGAGTGCAGTTTTCTCTCCTCATGAATCTTAATAAATCTTGGTTTACAAGCAATTCTTAACACAGTAATGACTAAATCAAGGATAAAGGAATGATAATAGATCTTTTATTGCAAGGAGTATAATTTTTGTCTTTATTTCATTAGGAAAATAGGGATTTTGTGTCATAATTTTTAGTTTTTTTTGTAACATTACTCTTGTAAAATCGAGTAAGGAAGCCATTTTTTAACAGTTTTTCATAGTTTTATGCTATTTTTAATACAGCATGAGTATCTATTACGAAATATTAAAAAATCTTGTTCAAAATAATTCAAAATTTTGACATTTTGATAAAATATTTCCTAATTTAGCTTCGACAGCGATCAAATCGCAATTTCTACAAATAATATATCTTTATAAAGATTTTTATAATTCGTATGGATATAAAATATATTAATTTTATATCTAAACCCCCAATACTCGCTCAAAAGAATTCAATTATTCTCGTAAAAGTAATAATTACATGACTGCGTACAAACGAATGTCTCAACGAAAATAAATTTTTTGTCTGATATTTTTATTAGAGAAAAATATTTTATAATATTTTTCTATTATTTAATAACTATGATGTATTCAATCCAGTTTCTAAAAAAAGTTTTACAATAAACCCAAAAATGGCTTTAAAAATCAAAGAAAACATGTTGCGTACAAACGATTGTCTATCACTGTAGTAGAAAAGTAGACAAAACAGGCATATCAAAAATTGAAAACTTTTTAAAACTTTTTGATGTAAAAAGTAAGTCTGTGGATGGAAATCAAAAGAAATTTCGATTAAAATTTTGTAGTTGGATGGAAACTACTATGGAAATCTCAACTTACAACACATCAACAGGAGCGCCTTGCAAGTCATACGAAGACTTATGTTCAAGGTCACACAAAAACTTTTTTCAATCTCAAATGAGGAAATTGCTGATACATTTAACGAAATGCTGAAAAAGGAAAACCAACCTATGGATTCCGTACATATTGCAACTATTCTTCCTAATGCATCACCAAAACGACTTAAGCGAATTGTGGAAAGTATACCAACTCCAACATCACAATCAAATTTTACTTAAGAGGAAGCAATAGCGCTTATGTTGGAACTGGGTTTCAGTCGAAATAAGTACCAAATATTAAGGAAAACTCTGCATGAAAAAGGACACAATATATTACCATCATACAAGGCGATCCAGGAAAAAAAACAAACTATCCTACCATCGCCTATTGCTGTTAACGATGTGGAAGCTTGTATTGATATATCATCTTTGCTCGAAAACACAGCATCAAGAATTGTGTCAGACTTTTCAGAAGACCAACTAAGGAAAATTCATAACTGTGATGTTGTCTTAATGTGTAAGTGGGGATGTGAAGGTTTATCAGCACTTCCAGAATACAAACAAGCTTGTGGAAGTCGGACATTAGCAGACTACAAAAGTGTATTTATGTCATCATTAGTGCCATTTCGAATTCGTTCATATTCCCTTAATCCATCATCGTCAAGCATCGGAAATTCATTTGAATATATATGGATCAATACAACTCCGGGTTCAAAAAATTTTTGTAGACCCATTGGATTTGAATATATAAAGGAGTCAAAGAAAACAACAAAAGATTTAGTGGAATATTTAAAAGATGAAATAAATGCACTGGAGCCCATTTGCATAAAAATAAAGGAATTCTCTATTAACGTATCACATCAGCTAAGCTTAACAATGATTGATGGAAAGGTCAGCAATGCCATAACAGAAACTTCTTCCTTCTGGAGATGCTCAATATGTAATGAGAAAAAGTCGCAATTCTCAAATATAAACAAAAGCAGAAGTATTAATGAAGAAGTCCTGTCTTTCGGAATTTCACCACTTCATGCCAGAATACGATTTTTGGATTACTTTTTACACATAGCATACGACCTCAAATATAGAAGTGTGCCAGAGAATCTTACTAAATCAACAAAAAATAATGAAGAATTGAAAGAACTGAGAGCTGCGGAAAAAAGCAGAATCCAAGAAGAATTTAAAGTTCAGATGGGATTAAACATCGACAAACCACTTCCAAGTTGCGGTAGTACAAATGACGGTAATACGGCGAGAAGGTTTTTTCGTGATTTTGAAATTACTTCAAAAATAACTGGAATCGACAAGGAGTTGCTTCGAAGAGTTAACACTATTTTAATGGCACTGAATAGTAAACATAAAATTAATGGAAATCGATTTGGGGAATATACATCTGAAATTTCTAAATTACTTGTATCTCTGTATCCATGGAGGGAACTAACACCAACAGTACACAAAGTATTGTGTCATGGTCAAATAATAATTGAATCGAATATTCTTCCACTTGGAGAGTTAACAGAAGAAGCCCAGGAAGCGAGGAATCGAGATTTTAAGCATGTTCAACTATTCAGCTCAGGAAAATGCTCCAGGCAATCACAGAATGAAGATATTTTTAATAGTTTACTTCTATCTTCTGATCCTGTTCTTTCAACTATGCGAAAAAGATGGATTTGTTATGAAACTCTATCATCTCAAAACAAGGAAGATTTAAAGGACTTATATTACCTTTTGGATATGTATACCGATATGACAGATTATTTTATAGAAAATAAGTAGTGTTAGGAATTAACTATATAAGTAGGTTGTAAGAATTAATTGTATTATGTTTAAGATAAACACTTCATATAAAAAAACTATAATACTAACTGATGATATTGTATTATATTGTGTTTTATATTTCGGAGGGCGGGAAAGGTGGTTTGTGTAGGGTGATTTAGGTGTTGTTGTGCGTGGCTCCTAATAAAATTATAGTTTTTTTATTGTATATACAATGTTATAGTCTTTAATAAAATAATTAACTAAATAATTTTTAAAAATTGTCCAAATATTTTATTCAACACCAAATGTATGTTCTGTCATACTTAATACTAAAATATGAAAAAGATGAAATTAAAGGACACAGGTTTAAATGAACATATTTTTGAATGTAATTGAGATATTGGCTTGAAATTTTTTGTAAAGGGTCGAGAATTTCCATATCTAACTAAAAAATTATATTAAAGGATAAATATGGACTAAATTGTTGTAGCTATCTGCGACCCTATTAAAATTTTGATATAAATCATAGTTTTAGAAATTTAACAAATATGTAATATATGACAAAATCTTTATTTATGAACAAAACTCAATGAAATTTTCAACGCCTGTTAAATTTGTCATTTCAAATAAGAAAATGCAAAAAAAAAATTGAAAAGGTCAAAGGGCATCCCGCAATTCCCAAAAATAGGAATGAAAATCCCAAAAATGGGATTTTTTACTTTTTTGCCCATAGGGTCCACATTTCTTTCAGGGCTGGGAAAATACTTTTGGAGTAAATATAAAACATATTGAGGTTTCCAAAACTGGTTTCAGTTTTCTGATCCCAGCTTTGGGATTTTAGAACATGTCGCCCAAAGTTGAAGTTTTGATAAAAAATAGGTCATATTCGGAAGGACGCAGTGGCAACATTTTCAAAAAATAGGACAAGTTTTTTACACCAAAGCGTTCTGCGTAAAGATACCTTTTAGAAAACTATAAAATTGTTATATGTTCTTAAAGAAAATTTTATTTTATTAATAAAAGAGTTAAGACACATTTTTGGCAAAAAAACGGCAAAAACCCAAATAGTAATACCCATAAAATATTTGGAATAAATACTATTTTTGTACACATAAATGTTATTTCAAAATTTTTTCACGATCGGTCCATCCAAGCTCCCATACAAGGTTCGCTCCCGAAATTTGGCACATATATTAGTTTTGTATATAAAAATTCAATTTCAAGATTTTTTCACGATCAGTTCATAACATGGGTGCGGTCGGTCCCATACAAGGTTCCCTTCAGAAAATCACTTAAACACACATTACTTATTACTAAATTACGATATAGATACAAAATTTAACTGAAATTTTGCTTTTATGTAAAGAAATTGTGTTTAAAGAATTCTTTACGATCGGTCTATATTTGGTCATATCTCCCATACTAGGTCCGGCCCCTAAAAGCGCTTTAACCGTATTTAACTAGTTGCATTATCAATTTGTGTAGAACAAAATTATATATATGTACTAGCTATACCCAGTGTGCTTTCTACCCTAAAAACAGTATAAATAAAAACCGCACTTTATGATTTTTGAAGATTCTAGTTCTGTTAGTTTCCCAGTTATACGAATTTTTATGGGAGGTACCATAGCCCCTTTTGAGAGTCCACAATGGAGGTATGGTACCTCCCATGTTCACATGAATGTGAAAATTCTTTGTGCAAAATTTTAGGATTCTAGATTCAAATATTCACATGTCAGGGTTGTTAGCGCAAAATTTAAGGATTTTAGCTCTAATAGTTTCTCAGATATACAAATTTTTGTATTTAATTCATATGAGAGGTTCCAAGAACTCCAAATGAATGTCCGCACATTTCACTTCCAAATGTTCACTTTTATGTTAATTTTAAGATTCTACCTCTAATAGTTTCTATATAAACGAATTTTTGTATTTAATTCATATGGGAAGTGCTACTTCCCATATTGCTAGTTCGCCAATTTATTACCCAAATATTAAAATGAATGTAAAGTTCTTTGTGCAAAATTTGAGGATTCTAGATTTAATAGTTTCCCTGA